>NW_027473083.1:0-75454 GCF_030347505.1 Rhynchophorus ferrugineus
TCAATTTGGCAACCGCAATGTAATTAGCATGCCGGATATTACTTGGAATGTGAATTGGAACGAAATCGCCAATAGATAAGACCATTTTACAATTTGGGCCCAAGTTAGAAGCAGAGCCTAAGGTGTAAATTATCGATAGTCCATATCTCGGAAACTATAAGAGATAATGCAATTTGGCAACCGGCAATGTAATTAGCATGCCGAATATTACTTGGAATGTGAATTGGAACGAAATCGCCAATAGATAAGACGATTTTACAATTTGGGCCCAAGTTAGAAGCAGAGCCTAAGATGTAAATTATCGATAGTCCATATCTCGGAAACTATAAGAGATAATGCAATTTGGCAACCGGCAATGTAATTAGCATGCCGAATATTACTTGGAATGTGAATTGGAACGAAATCGCCAATAGATAAGACCATTTTACAATTTGGGCCCAAGTTAGAAGCAGAGCCTAAGGTGTAAATTATCGATAGTCCATATCTCGGAAACTATAAGAGATAATGCAATTTGGCAACCGGCAATGTAATTAGCATGCCGAATATTACTTGGAATGTGAATTGGAACGAAATCGCCAATAGGTAAGACCATTTTACAATTTGGGCCCAAGTTAGAAGCAGAGCCTAAGGTGTAAATTATCGATAGTCCATATCTCGGAAACTATAAGAGATAATTCAATTTGGCAACCGTCAATGTAATTAGCATGCCGGATATTACTTGGAATGTGAATTGGAACGAAATCGCCAATAGATAAGACCATTTTATAATTTGGGCCCAAGTTAGAAGCAGAGCCTAAGGTGTAAATTACCGATAGTCCATATCTCGGAAACTATAAGAGATAATGCAATTTGGCCACCGGCAATGTAATTAGCATGCCGAATATTACTTGGAATGTGAATTGGAACGAAATCGCCAATAGATAAGACGATTTTACAATTTGGGCCCAAGTTAGAAGCAGAGCCTAAGGTGTAAATTATCGATAGTCCATATCTCGGAAACTATAAGAGATAATGCAATTTGGCAACCGGCAATGTAATTAGCATGCCGAATATTACTTGGAATGTGAATTGGAACGAAATCGCCAATAGATAAGACCATTTTACAATTTGGGCCCAAGTTAGAAGCAGAGCCTAAGGTGTAAATTATCGATAGTCCATATCTCGGAAGCTATAAGAGATAATGCAATTTGGCAACCGGCAATGTAATTAGCATGCCGAATATTAATTGGAATGTGAATTGGAACGAAATCGCCAATAGATAAGACCATTTTACAATTTGGGCCCAAGTTAGAAGCAGAGCCTAAGGTGTAAATTATCGATAGTCCATATCTCGGAAACTATAAGAGATAATGCAATTTGGCAACCGGCAATGTAATTAGCATGCCGAATATTACTTGGAATGTGAATTGGAACGAAATCGCCAATAGGTAAGACCATTTTACAATTTGGGCCCAAGTTAGAAGCAGAGCCTAAGGTGTAAATTATCGATAGTCCATATCTCGGAAACTATAAGAGATAATTCAATTTGGCAACAGGCAATGTAATTAGCATGCCGAATATTACTTGGAATGTGAATTGGAACGAAATCGCCAATAGATAAGACCATTTTACAATTTGGGCCCAAGTTAGAAGCAGAGCCTAAGGTGTAAATTATTGATAGTCCATATCTCGGAAACTATAAGAGATAATGCAATTTGGCAACCGGCAATGTAATTAGCATGCCGAATATTACTTGGAATGTGAATTGGAACGAAATTGCCAATAGAGAAGACCATTTTACAATTTGGGCCCAAGTTAGAAGCAGAGCCTAAGGTGTAAATTATCGATAGTCCATATCTCGGAAACTATAAGAGATAATGCAATTTGGCAACCGGCAAAGTAATTAGCATGCCGAATATTACTTGGAATGTGAATTGGAACGAAATCGCCAATAGATAAGACCATTTTACAATTTGGGCCCAAGTTAGAAGCAGAGCCTAAGGTGTAAATTATCGATAGTCCATATCTCGGAAACTATAAGAGGTAATGCAATTTGGCAACCGGCAATGTAATTAGCATGCCGAATATTACTTGGAATGTGAATTGGAACGAAATCGCCAATAGAGAAGACCATTTTACAATTTGGGCCCAAGTTAGAAGCAGAGCCTAAGGTGTAAATTATCGATAGTCCATATTTCGGAAACTATAAGAGATAATGCAATTTGGCAACCGGCAATGTAATTAGCATGCCGAATATTACTTGGAATGTGAATTGGAACGAAATCGCCAATAGATAAGACCATTTTACAATTTGGGCCCAAGTTAGAAGCAGAGCCTAAGGTGTAAATTATCGATAGTCCATATCTCGGAAACTATAAGAGATAATGCAATTTGGCAACCGCAATGTAATTAGCATGCCGAATATGACTTGGAATGTGAATTGGAACGAAATCGCCAATAGATAAGACCTTTTTACAATTTGGGCCCAAGTTAGAAGCAGAGCCTAAGGTGTAAATTATCGATAGTCCATATCTCGGAAACTATAAGAGATAATGCAATTTGGCAACCGGCAATGTAATTAGCATGCCGAATATTACTTGGAATGTGAATTGGAACGAAATCGCCAATAGATAAGACCATTTTACAATTTGGGCCCAAGTTAGAAGCAGAGCCTAAGGTGTAAATTATTGATAGTCCATATCTCGGAAACTATAAGAGATAATGCAATTTCGCAACCGGCAATGTAATTAGCATGCCGAATATTACTTGGAGTGTGAATTGGAACGAAATCGCCAATAGATAAGACCATTTTACAATTTGGGCCCAAGTTAGAAGCATAGCCTAAGGTGTAAATTATCGATAGTCCATATCTCGGAAACTATAAGAGATAATGCAATTTGGCAACCGGCAATGTAATTAGCATGCCGAATATTACTTGGAATGTGAATTGGAACGAAATCGCCAATAGATAAGACCATTTTACAATTTGGGCCCAAGTTAGAAGCAGAGCCTAAGGTGTAAATTATCGATAGTCCATATCTCGGAAACTATAAGAGATAATGCAATTTGCCAACCGGCAATGTAATTAGCATGCCGAATATTACTTGGAATGTGAATTGGAACGAAATCGCCAATAGATAAGACCATTTTACAATTTGGGCCCAAGTTAGAAGCAGAGCCTAAGGTGTAAATTATCGATAGTCCATATCTCGGAAACTATAAGAGATAATGCAATTTGGCAACCGGCAATGTAATTAGCATGCCGAATAATACTTGGAATGTGAATTGGAACGAAATCGCCGATAGAGAAGACCATTTTCAATTTGGGCCCAAGTTAGAAGCAGAGCCTAAGGTGTAAATTATCGATAGTCCATATCTCGGAAACTATAAGAGATAATGCAATTTGGCAACCGGCAATGTAATTAGCATGCCGAATATTACTTGGAATGTGAATTGGAACGAAAAGCCAATAGATAAGACCATTTTACAATTTGGGCCCAAGTTAGAAGCAGAGGCTAAGGTGTAAATTATCGATAGTCCATATCTCGGAAACTATAAGAGATAATGCAATTTGGCAACCGGCAATGTAATTAGCATGCCGAATATTACTTGGAATGTGAATTGGAACGAAATCGTCAATAGATAAGACCATTTTACAATTTGGGCCCAAGTTAGAAGCAGAGCCTAAGGTGTAAATTATCGATAGTCCATATCTCAGAAACTATAAGAGATAATGCAATTTGGCAACCGGCAATGTAATTAGCATGCCGAATATTACTTGGAATGTGAATTGGAACGAAATCGCCAATAGATAAAACCATTTTACAATTTGGGCCCAAGTTAGAAGCAGAGCCTAAGGTGTAAATTATCGATAGTCCATATCTCGGAAACTATAAGAGATAATGCAATTTGGCAACCGGCAATGTAATTAGCATGCCGAATATTACTTGGAATGTTAATTGGAACGAAATCGCCAATAGATAAGACCATTTTACAATTTGGGCCCAAGTTAGAAGCAGAGCCTAAGGTGTAAATTATTGATAGTCCATATCTCGGAAACTATAAGAGATAATGCAATTTCGCAACCGGCAATGTAATTAGCATGCCGAATATCACTTGGAATGTGAATTGGGACGAAATCGCCAATAGATAAGACCATTTTACAATTTGGGCCCAAGTTAGAAGCAGAGCCTAAGGTGTAAATTATCGATAGTCCATATCTCGGAAACTATAAGAGATAATGCAATTTGGCAACCGGCAATGTAATTAGCATGCCGAATATTACTTGGAATGTGAATTGGAACGAAATCGCCAATAGATAAGACCATTTTACAATTTGGGCCCAAGTTAGAAGCAGAGCCTAAGGTGTAAATTATCGATAGTCCATATCTCGGAAACTATAAGAGATAATTCAATTTGGCAACCGGCAATGTAATTAGCATGCCGAATATTACTTGGAATGTGAATTGGAACGAAATCGCCAATAGATAAGACCATTTTACAATTTGGGCCCAAGTTAGAAGCAGAGCCTAAGGTGTAAATTATCGATAGTCCATATCTAAGAAACTATAAGAGATAATGCAATTTGGCAACCGGCAATGTAATTAGCATGCCGAATATTACTTGGAATGTGAATTGGAACGAAATCGCCAATAGATAAGACCATTTTACAATTTGGGCCCAAGTTAGAAGCAGAGCCTAAAGTGTAAATTATCGATAGTCCATATCTCGGAAACTATAAGAGATAATGCAATTTGGCAACCGGCAATGTAATTAGCATGCCGAATATTACTTTGAATGTGAATTGGAACGAAATCGCCAATAGGTAAGACCATTTTACAATTTGGGCCCAAGTTAGAAGCAGAGCCTAAGGTGTAAATTATCGATAGTCCATATCTCGGAAACTATAAGAGATAATTCAATTTGGCAACCGGCAATGTAATTAGCATGCCGAATATTACTTGGAATGTGAATTGGAACGAAATCGCCAATAGATAAGACCATTTTACAATTTGGGCCCAAGTTAGAAGCAGAGCCTAAGGTGTAAATTATCGATAGTCCATATCTCGGAAACTATAAGAGATAATGCAATTTGGCAACCGGCAATGTAATTAACATGCCGAATATTACTTGGAATGTGAATTGGAACGAAATCGCCAATAGATAAGACCATTTTACAATTTGGGCCCAAGTTAGAAGCAGAGCCTAAGGTGTAAATTATCGATAGTCCATATCTCGGAAACTATAAGAGATAATGCAATTTGGCAACCGGCAATGTAATTAGCATGCCGAATATTACTTGGAATGTGAATTGGAACGAAATCGCTAATAGATAAGACCATTTTACAATTTGGGCCCAAGTTAGAAGCAGAGCCTAAGGTGTAAATTATCGATAGTCCCATATCTCGGAAACTATAAGAGATAATGCAATTTGGCAACCGGCAATGTAATTAACATGCCGAATATTAATTGGAATGTGAATTGGAACGAAATCGCCAATAGATAAGACCATTTTACAATTTGCGCCCAAGTTAGAAGCAGAGCCTAAGGTGTAAATTATCGATAGTCCATATCTCGGAAACTATAAGAGATAATGCAATTTGGCAACCGGCAATATAATTAGCATGCCGAATATTACTTGGAATGTGAATTGGAACGAAATCGCCAATAGGTAAGACCATTTTACAATTTGCGCCCAAGTTAGAAGCAGAGCCTAAGGTGTAAATTATCGATAGTCCATATCTCGGAAACTATAAGAGATAATTCAATTTGGCAACCGGCAATGTAATTAGCATGCCGAATATTACTTGGAATGTGAATTGGAACGAAATCGCCAATAGATAAGACCATTTTACAATTTGGGCCCAAGTTAGAAGCAGAGCCTAAGGTGTAAATTATCGATAGTCCATATCTCGGAAACTATAAGAGATAATGCAATTTGACAACCGGCAATGTAATTAGCATGCCGAATATTACTTGGAATGTGTATTGGAACGAAATCGCCAATAGATAAGACCATTTTACAATTTGGGCCCAAGTTAGAAGCAGAGCCTAAGGTGTAAATTATCGATAGTCCATATCTCGGAAACTATAAGAGATAATTCAATTTGGCAACCGGCAATGTAATTAGCATGCCGAATATTACTTGGAATGTGAATTGGAACGAAATCGCCAATAGATAAGACCATTTTACAATTTGGGCCCAAGTTAGAAGCAGAGCCTAAGGTGTAAATTATCGATAGTCCATATCTCGGAAACTATAAGAGATAATGCAATTTGGCAACCGGCAATGTAATTAGCATGCCGAATATTACTTGGAATGTGAATTGGAACGAAATCGCCAATAGATAAGACCATTTTACAATTTGGGCCCAAGTTAGAAGCAGAGCCTAAGGTGTAAATTATCGATAGTCCATATCTCGGAAACTATAAGAGGTAATGCAATTTGGCAACCGGCAATGTAATTAGCATGCCGAATATTACTTGGAATGTGAATTGGAACGAAATCGCCAATAGATAAGACCATTTTACAATTTGGGCCCAAGTTAGAAGCAGAGCCTAAGGTGTAAATTATCGATAGTCCATATCTTGGAAACTATAAGAGATAATGCAATTTGGCAACCGGCAATGTAATTAGCATGCCGAATATTACTTGGAATGTGAATTGGAACGAAATCGCCAATAGATAAGACCATTTTACAATTTGGGCCCAAGTTAGAAGCAGAGCCTAAGGTGTAAATTATTGATAGTCCATATCTCGGACACTATAAGAGATAATGCAATTTCGCAACCGGCAATGTAATTAGCATGCCGAATATTACTTGGAGTGTGAATTGGAACGAAATCGCCAATAGATAAGACCATTTTACAATTTGGGCCCAAGTTAGAAGCAGAGCCTAAGGTGTAAATTATCGATAATCCATATCTCGGAAAACTATAAGAGATAATGCAATTTGGCAACCGGCAATGTAATTAGCATGCCGAATATTACTTGGAATGTGAATTGGAACGAAATCGCCAATAGATAAGACCATTTTACAATTTGGGCCCAAGTTAGAAGCAGAGCCTAAGGTGTAAATTATCGATAGTCCATATCTCGGAAACTATAAGAGATAATTCAATTTGGCAACCGGCAATGTAATTAGCATGCCGAATATTACTTGGAATGTGAATTGGAACGAAATCGCCAATAGATAAGACCATTTTACAATTTGGGCCCAAGTTAGAAGCAGAGCCTAAGGTGTAAATTATCGATAGTCCATATCTCGGAAACTATAAGAGATAATGCAATTTGGCAACCGGCAATGTAATTAGCATGCCGAATATTACTTGGAATGTGAATTGGAACGAAATCGCCAATAGATAAGACCATTTTACAATTTGGGCCCAAGTTAGAAGCAGAGCCTAAGGTGTAAATTATCGATAGTCCATATCTCGGAAACTATAAGAGGTAATGCAATTTGGCAACCGGCAATGTAATTAGCATGCCGAATATTACTTGGAATGTGAATTGGAACGAAATGCCAATAGATAAGACCATTTTACAATTTGGGGCCCAAGTTAGAAGCAGAGCCTAAGGTGTAAATTATCGATAGTCCATATCTCGGAAACTATAAGAGATAATGCAATTTGGCAACCGGCAATGTAATTAGCATGCCGAATATTACTTGGAATGTGAATTGGAACGAAATCGCCAATAGATAAGACCATTTTACAATTTGGGCCCAAGTTAGAAGCAGAGCCTAAGGTGTAAATTATCGATAGTCCATATCTCGGAAACTATAAGAGATAATGCAATTTGGCAACCGGCAATGTAATTAGCATGCCGAATATTACTTGGAATGTGAATTGGAACGAAATCGCCAATAGATAAGACCATTTTACAATTTGGGCCCAAGTTAGAAGCAGAGCCTAAGGTGTAAATTATTGATAGTCCATATCTCGGACACTATAAGAGATAATGCAATTTCGCAACCGGCAATGTAATTAGCATGCCGAATATTACTTGGAGTGTGAATTGGAACGAAATCGCCAATAGATAAGACCATTTTACAATTTGGGCCCAAGTTAGAAGCAGAGCCTAAGGTGTAAATTATCGATAGTCCATATCTCGGAAACTATAAGAGATAATTCAATTTGGCAACCGGCAATGTAATTAGCATGCCGAATATTACTTGGAATGTGAATTGGAACGAAATCGCCAATAGATAAGACCATTTTACAATTTGGGCCCAAGTTAGAAGCAGAGCCTAAGGTGTAAATTATCGATAGTCCATATCTCGGAAACTATAAGAGATAATTCAATTTGGCAACCGGCAATGTAATTAGCATGCCGGATATTACTTGGAATGTGAATTGGAACGAAATCGCCAATAGATAAGACCATTTTACAATTTGGGCCCAAGTTAGAAGCAGAGCCTAAGGTGTAAATTATCGATAGTCCATATCTCGGAAACTATAAGAGATAATGCAATTTGGCAACCGGCAATGTAATTAGCATGCCGAATATTACTTGGAATGTGAATTGGAACGAAATCGCCAATAGATAAGACGATTTTACAATTTGGGCCCAAGTTAGAAGCAGAGCCTAAGATGTAAATTATCGATAGTCCATATCTCGGAAACTATAAGAGATAATGCAATTTGGCAACCGGCAATGTAATTAGCATGCCGAATATTACTTGGAATGTGAATTGGAACGAAATCGCCAATAGATAAGACCATTTTACAATTTGGGCCCAAGTTAGAAGCAGAGCCTAAGGTGTAAATTATCGATAGTCCATATCTCGGAAACTATAAGAGATAATGCAATTTGGCAACCGGCAATGTAATTAGCATGCCGAATATTACTTGGAATGTGAATTGGAACGAAATCGCCAATAGGTAAGACCATTTTACAATTTGGGCCCAAGTTAGAAGCAGAGCCTAAGGTGTAAATTATCGATAGTCCATATCTCGGAAACTATAAGAGATAATTCAATTTGGCAACCGTCAATGTAATTAGCATGCCGGATATTACTTGGAATGTGAATTGGAACGAAATCGCCAATAGATAAGACCATTTTATAATTTGGGCCCAAGTTAGAAGCAGAGCCTAAGGTGTAAATTACCGATAGTCCATATCTCGGAAACTATAAGAGATAATGCAATTTGGCCACCGGCAATGTAATTAGCATGCCGAATATTACTTGGAATGTGAATTGGAACGAAATCGCCAATAGATAAGACGATTTTACAATTTGGGCCCAAGTTAGAAGCAGAGCCTAAGGTGTAAATTATCGATAGTCCATATCTCGGAAACTATAAGAGATAATGCAATTTGGCAACCGGCAATGTAATTAGCATGCCGAATATTACTTGGAATGTGAATTGGAACGAAATCGCCAATAGATAAGACCATTTTACAATTTGGGCCCAAGTTAGAAGCAGAGCCTAAGGTGTAAATTATCGATAGTCCATATCTCGGAAGCTATAAGAGATAATGCAATTTGGCAACCGGCAATGTAATTAGCATGCCGAATATTAATTGGAATGTGAATTGGAACGAAATCGCCAATAGATAAGACCATTTTACAATTTGGGCCCAAGTTAGAAGCAGAGCCTAAGGTGTAAATTATCGATAGTCCATATCTCGGAAACTATAAGAGATAATGCAATTTGGCAACCGGCAATGTAATTAGCATGCCGAATATTACTTGGAATGTGAATTGGAACGAAATCGCCAATAGGTAAGACCATTTTACAATTTGGGCCCAAGTTAGAAGCAGAGCCTAAGGTGTAAATTATCGATAGTCCATATCTCGGAAACTATAAGAGATAATTCAATTTGGCAACAGGCAATGTAATTAGCATGCCGAATATTACTTGGAATGTGAATTGGAACGAAATCGCCAATAGATAAGACCATTTTACAATTTGGGCCCAAGTTAGAAGCAGAGCCTAAGGTGTAAATTATTGATAGTCCATATCTCGGAAACTATAAGAGATAATGCAATTTGGCAACCGGCAATGTAATTAGCATGCCGAATATTACTTGGAATGTGAATTGGAACGAAATTGCCAATAGAGAAGACCATTTTACAATTTGGGCCCAAGTTAGAAGCAGAGCCTAAGGTGTAAATTATCGATAGTCCATATCTCGGAAACTATAAGAGATAATGCAATTTGGCAACCGGCAAAGTAATTAGCATGCCGAATATTACTTGGAATGTGAATTGGAACGAAATCGCCAATAGATAAGACCATTTTACAATTTGGGCCCAAGTTAGAAGCAGAGCCTAAGGTGTAAATTATCGATAGTCCATATCTCGGAAACTATAAGAGGTAATGCAATTTGGCAACCGGCAATGTAATTAGCATGCCGAATATTACTTGGAATGTGAATTGGAACGAAATCGCCAATAGAGAAGACCATTTTACAATTTGGGCCCAAGTTAGAAGCAGAGCCTAAGGTGTAAATTATCGATAGTCCATATTTCGGAAACTATAAGAGATAATGCAATTTGGCAACCGGCAATGTAATTAGCATGCCGAATATTACTTGGAATGTGAATTGGAACGAAATCGCCAATAGATAAGACCATTTTACAATTTGGGCCCAAGTTAGAAGCAGAGCCTAAGGTGTAAATTATCGATAGTCCATATCTCGGAAACTATAAGAGATAATGCAATTTGGCAACCGGCAATGTAATTAGCATGCCGAATATGACTTGGAATGTGAATTGGAACGAAATCGCCAATAGATAAGACCTTTTTACAATTTGGGCCCAAGTTAGAAGCAGAGCCTAAGGTGTAAATTATCGATAGTCCATATCTCGGAAACTATAAGAGATAATGCAATTTGGCAACCGGCAATGTAATTAGCATGCCGAATATTACTTGGAATGTGAATTGGAACGAAATCGCCAATAGATAAGACCATTTTACAATTTGGGCCCAAGTTAGAAGCAGAGCCTAAGGTGTAAATTATTGATAGTCCATATCTCGGAAACTATAAGAGATAATGCAATTTCGCAACCGGCAATGTAATTAGCATGCCGAATATTACTTGGAGTGTGAATTGGAACGAAATCGCCAATAGATAAGACCATTTTACAATTTGGGCCCAAGTTAGAAGCATAGCCTAAGGTGTAAATTATCGATAGTCCATATCTCGGAAACTATAAGAGATAATGCAATTTGGCAACCGGCAATGTAATTAGCATGCCGAATATTACTTGGAATGTGAATTGGAACGAAATCGCCAATAGATAAGACCATTTTACAATTTGGGCCCAAGTTAGAAGCAGAGCCTAAGGTGTAAATTATAGATAGTCCATATCTCGGAAACTATAAGAGATAATGCAATTTGCCAACCGGCAATGTAATTAGCATGCCGAATATTACTTGGAATGTGAATTGGAACGAAATCGCCAATAGATAAGACCATTTTACAATTTGGGCCCAAGTTAGAAGCAGAGCCTAAGGTGTAAATTATCGATAGTCCATATCTCGGAAACTATAAGAGATAATGCAATTTGGCAACCGGCAATGTAATTAGCATGCCGAATATTACTTGGAATGTGAATTGGAACGAAAACGCCAATAGATAAGACCATTTTACAATTTGGGCCCAAGTTAGAAGCAGAGGCTAAGGTGTAAATTATCGATAGTCCATATCTCGGAAACTATAAGAGATAATGCAATTTGGCAACCGGCAATGTAATTAGCATGCCGAATATTACTTGGAATGTGAATTGGAACGAAATCGCCAATAGATAAGACCATTTTACAATTTGGGCCCAAGTTAGAAGCAGAGCCTAAGGTGTAAATTATTGATAGTCCATATCTCGGAAACTATAAGAGATAATGCAATTTCGCAACCGGCAATGTAATTAGCATGCCGAATATTACTTGGAGTGTGAATTGGAACGAAATCGCCAATAGATAAGACCATTTTACAATTTTGGGCCCAAGTTAGAAGCAGAGGCTAAGGTGTAAATTATCGATAGTCCATATCTCGGAAACTATAAGAGATAATGCAATTTGGCAACCGGCAATGTAATTAGCATGCCGAATATTACTTGGAATGTGAATTGGAACGAAATCGCCAATAGATAAGACCATTTTACAATTTGGGCCCAAGTTAGAAGCAGAGCCTAAGGTGTAAATTATTGATAGTCCATATCTCGGAAACTATAAGAGATAATGCAATTTGGCAACCGGCAATGTAATTAGCATGCCGAATATTACTTGGAATGTGAATTGGAACCAAATCGCCAATAGATAAGACCATTTTACAATTTGGGCCCAAGTTAGAAGCAGAGCCTAAGGTGTAAATTATCGATAGTCCATATCTCGGAAACTATAAGAGAAAATGCAATTTGGCAACAGGCAATGTAATTAGCATGCCGAATATTACTTGGAATGTGAATTGGAACGAAATCGTCAATAGATAAGACCATTTTACAATTTGGGCCCAAGTTAGAAGCAGAGCCTAAGGTGTAAATTATCGATAGTCCATATCTCGGAAACTATAAGAGATAATGCAATTTGGCAACCGGAAATGTAATTAGCATGCCGAATATTACTTGGAATGTGAATTGGAACGAAATCGCCAATAGATAAAACCATTTTACAATTTGGGCCCAAGTTAGAAGCAGAGCCTAAGGTGTAAATTATCGATAGTCCATATCTCGGAAACTATAAGAGATAATGCAATTTGGCAACCGGCAATGTAATTAGCATGCCGAATATTACTTGGAATGTGAATTGGAACGAAATCGCCAATAGATAAGACCATTTTACAATTTGGGCCCAAGTTAGAAGCAGAGCCTAAGGTGTAAATTATTGATAGTCCATATCTCGGAAACTATAAGAGATAATGCAATTTCGCAACCGGCAATGTAATTAGCATGCCGAATATCACTTGGAATGTGAATTGGGACGAAATCGCCAATAGATAAGACCATTTTACAATTTGGGCCCAAGTTAGAAGCAGAGCCTAAGGTGTAAATTATCGATAGTCCATATCTCGGAAACTATAAGAGGTAATGCAATTTGGCAACCGGCAATGTAATTAGCATGCCGAATATTACTTGGAATGTGAATTGGAACGAAATCGCCAATAGAGAAGACCATTTTACAATTTGGGCCCAAGTTAGAAGCAGAGCCTAAGGTGTAAATTATCGATAGTCCATATTTCGGAAACTATAAGAGATAATGCAATTTGGCAACCGGCAATGTAATTAGCATGCCGAATATTACTTGGAATGTGAATTGGAACGAAATCGCCAATAGATAAGACCATTTTACAATTTGGGCCCAAGTTAGAAGCAGAGCCTAAGGTGTAAATTATCGATAGTCCATATCTCGGAAACTATAAGAGATAATGCAATTTGGCAACCGGCAATGTAATTAGCATGCCGAATATGACTTGGAATGTGAATTGGAACGAAATCGCCAATAGATAAGACCTTTTTACAATTTGGGCCCAAGTTAGAAGCAGAGCCTAAGGTGTAAATTATCGATAGTCCATATCTCGGAAACTATAAGAGATAATGCAATTTGGCAACCGGCAATGTAATTAGCATGCCGAATATTACTTGGAATGTGAATTGGAACGAAATCGCCAATAGATAAGACCATTTTACAATTTGGGCCCAAGTTAGAAGCAGAGCCTAAGGTGTAAATTATTGATAGTCCATATCTCGGAAACTATAAGAGATAATGCAATTTCGCAACCGGCAATGTAATTAGCATGCCGAATATTACTTGGAGTGTGAATTGGAACGAAATCGCCAATAGATAAGACCATTTTACAATTTGGGCCCAAGTTAGAAGCATAGCCTAAGGTGTAAATTATCGATAGTCCATATCTCGGAAACTATAAGAGATAATGCAATTTGGCAACCGGCAATGTAATTAGCATGCCGAATATTACTTGGAATGTGAATTGGAACGAAATCGCCAATAGATAAGACCATTTTACAATTTGGGCCCAAGTTAGAAGCAGAGCCTAAGGTGTAAATTATAGATAGTCCATATCTCGGAAACTATAAGAGATAATGCAATTTGCCAACCGGCAATGTAATTAGCATGCCGAATATTACTTGGAATGTGAATTGGAACGAAATCGCCAATAGATAAGACCATTTTACAATTTGGGCCCAAGTTAGAAGCAGAGCCTAAGGTGTAAATTATCGATAGTCCATATCTCGGAAACTATAAGAGATAATGCAATTTGGCAACCGGCAATGTAATTAGCATGCCGAATATTACTTGGAATGTGAATTGGAACGAAAACGCCAATAGATAAGACCATTTTACAATTTGGGCCCAAGTTAGAAGCAGAGGCTAAGGTGTAAATTATCGATAGTCCATATCTCGGAAACTATAAGAGATAATGCAATTTGGCAACCGGCAATGTAATTAGCATGCCGAATATTACTTGGAATGTGAATTGGAACGAAATCGCCAATAGATAAGACCATTTTACAATTTGGGCCCAAGTTAGAAGCAGAGCCTAAGGTGTAAATTATTGATAGTCCATATCTCGGAAACTATAAGAGATAATGCAATTTCGCAACCGGCAATGTAATTAGCATGCCGAATATTACTTGGAGTGTGAATTGGAACGAAATCGCCAATAGATAAGACCATTTTACAATTTTGGGCCCAAGTTAGAAGCAGAGGCTAAGGTGTAAATTATCGATAGTCCATATCTCGGAAACTATAAGAGATAATGCAATTTGGCAACCGGCAATGTAATTAGCATGCCGAATATTACTTGGAATGTGAATTGGAACGAAATCGCCAATAGATAAGACCATTTTACAATTTGGGCCCAAGTTAGAAGCAGAGCCTAAGGTGTAAATTATTGATAGTCCATATCTCGGAAACTATAAGAGATAATGCAATTTGGCAACCGGCAATGTAATTAGCATGCCGAATATTACTTGGAATGTGAATTGGAACCAAATCGCCAATAGATAAGACCATTTTACAATTTGGGCCCAAGTTAGAAGCAGAGCCTAAGGTGTAAATTATCGATAGTCCATATCTCGGAAACTATAAGAGAAAATGCAATTTGGCAACAGGCAATGTAATTAGCATGCCGAATATTACTTGGAATGTGAATTGGAACGAAATCGTCAATAGATAAGACCATTTTACAATTTGGGCCCAAGTTAGAAGCAGAGCCTAAGGTGTAAATTATCGATAGTCCATATCTCGGAAACTATAAGAGATAATGCAATTTGGCAACCGGAAATGTAATTAGCATGCCGAATATTACTTGGAATGTGAATTGGAACGAAATCGCCAATAGATAAAACCATTTTACAATTTGGGCCCAAGTTAGAAGCAGAGCCTAAGGTGTAAATTATCGATAGTCCATATCTCGGAAACTATAAGAGATAATGCAATTTGGCAACCGGCAATGTAATTAGCATGCCGAATATTACTTGGAATGTGAATTGGAACGAAATCGCCAATAGATAAGACCATTTTACAATTTGGGCCCAAGTTAGAAGCAGAGCCTAAGGTGTAAATTATTGATAGTCCATATCTCGGAAACTATAAGAGATAATGCAATTTCGCAACCGGCAATGTAATTAGCATGCCGAATATCACTTGGAATGTGAATTGGGACGAAATCGCCAATAGATAAGACCATTTTACAATTTGGGCCCAAGTTAGAAGCAGAGCCTAAGGTGTAAATTATCGATAGTCCATATCTCGGAAACTATAAGAGATAATGCAATTTGGCAACCGGCAATGTAATTAGCATGCCGAATATTACTTGGAATGTGAATTGGAACGAAATCGCCAATAGATAAGACCATTTTACAATTTGGGCCCAAGTTAGAAGCAGAGCCTAAGATGTAAATTATCGATAGTCCATATCTCGGAAACTATAAGAGATAATTCAATTTGGCAACCGGCAATGTAATTAGCATGCCGAATATTACTTGGAATGTGAATTGGAACGAAATCGCCAATAGATAAGACCATTTTACAATTTGGGCCCAAGTTAGAAGCAGAGCCTAAGGTGTAAATTATCGATAGTCCATATCTAAGAAACTATAAGAGATAATGCAATTTGGCAACCGGCAATGTAATTAGCATGCCGAATATTACTTGGAATGTGAATTGGAACGAAATCGCCAATAGATAAGACCATTTTACAATTTGGGCCCAAGTTAGAAGCAGAGCCTAAGGTGTAAATTATCGATAGTCCATATCTCGGAAACTATAAGAGATAATGCAATTTGGCAACCGGCAATGTAATTAGCATGCCGAATATTACTTGGAATGTGAATTGGAACGAAATCGCCAATAGATAAGACCATTTTACAATTTGGGCCCAAGTTAGAAGCAGAGCCTAAGGTGTAAATTATCGATAGTCCATATCTCGGAAACTATAAGAGATAATTCAATTTGGCAACCGGCAATGTAATTAGCATGCCGAATATTACTTGGAATGTGAATTGGAACGAAATCGCCAATAGATAAGACCATTTTACAATTTGGGCCCAAGTTAGAAGCAGAGCCTAAGGTGTAAATTATCGATAGTCCATATCTCGGAAACTATAAGAGATAATGCAATTTGGCAACCGGCAATGTAATTAGCATGCCGAATATTACTTGGAATGTGAATTGGAACGAAATCGCCAATAGATAAGACCATTTTACAATTTGGGCCCAAGTTAGAAGCAGAGCCTAAGGTGTAAATTATCGATAGTCCATATCTCGGAAACTATAAGAGATAATGCAATTTGGCAACCGGCAATGTAATTAGCATGCCGAATATTACTTGGAATGTGAATTGGAACGAAATCGCAAATAGATAAGACCATTTTACAATTTGGGCCCAAGTTAGAAGCAGAGCCTAAGGTGTAAATTATCGATAGTCCATATCTCGGAAACTATAAGAGATAATGCAATTTGGCAACCGGCAATGTAATTAACATGCCGAATATTAATTGGAATGTGAATTGGAACGAAATCGCCAATAGATAAGACCATTTTACAATTTGCGCCCAAGTTAGAAGCAGAGCCTAAGGTGTAAATTATCGATAGTCCATATCTCGGAAACTATAAGAGATAATGCAATTTGGCAACCGGCAATGTAATTAGCATGCCGAATATTACTTGGAATGTGAATTGGAACGAAATCGCCAATAGGTAAGACCATTTTACAATTTGCGCCCAAGTTAGAAGCAGAGCCTAAGGTGTAAATTATCGATAGTCCATATCTCGTAAACTATAAGAGATAATTCAATTTGGCAACCGGCAATGTAATTAGCAGGCCGAATATTACTTGGAATGTGAATTGGAACGAAATCGCCAATAGATAAGACCATTTTACAATTTGGGCCCAAGTTAGAAGCAGAGCCTAAGGTGTAAATTATCGATAGTCCATATCTCGGAAACTATAAGAGATAATGCAATTTGGCAACCGGCAATGTAATTAGCATGCCGAATATTACTTGGAATGTGAATTGGAACGAAATCGCCAATAGATAAGACCATTTTACAATTTGGGCCCAAGTTAGAAGCAGAGCCTAAGGTGTAAATTATCGATAGTCCATATCTCGGAAACTATAAGAGATAATTCAATTTGGCAACCGGCAATGTAATTAGCATGCCGAATATTACTTGGAATGTGAATTGGAACGAAATCGCCAATAGATAAGACCATTTTACAATTTGGGCCCAAGTTAGAAGCAGAGCCTAAGGTGTAAATTATCGATAGTCCATATCTCGGAAACTATAAGAGATAATGCAATTTGGCAACCGGCAATGTAATTAGCATGCCGAATATTACTTGGAATGTGAATTGGAACGAAATCGCCAATAGATAAGACCATTTTACAATTTGGGCCCAAGTTAGAAGCAGAGCCTAAGGTGTAAATTATCGATAGTCCATATCTCGGAAACTATAAGAGGTAATGCGATTTGGCAACCGGAAATGTAATTAGCATGCCGAATATTACTTGGAATGTGAATTGGAACGAAATCGCCAATAGATAAGACCATTTTACAATTTGGGCCCAAGTTAGAAGCAGAGCCTAAGGTGTAAATTATCGATAGTCCATATCTCGGAAACTATAAGAGATAATGCAATTTGGCAACCGGCAATGTAATTAGCATGCCGAATATTACTTGGAATGTGAATTGGAACGAAATCGCCAATAGATAAGACCATTTTACAATTTGGGCCCAAGTTAGAAGCAGAGCCTAAGGTGTAAATTATTGATAGTCCATATCTCGGACACTATAAGAGATAATGCAATTTCGCAACCGGCAATGTAATTAGCATGCCGAATATTACTTGGAGTGTGAATTGGAACGAAATCGCCAATAGATAAGACCATTTTACAATTTGGGCCCAAGTTAGAAGCAGAGCCTAAGGTGTAAATTATCGATAGTCCATATCTCGGAAACTATAAGAGATAATGCAATTTGGCAACCGGCAATGTAATTAGCATGCCGAATATTACTTGGAATGTGAATTGGAACGAAATCGCCAATAGATAAGACCATTTTACAATTTGGGCCCAAGTTAGAAGCAGAGCCTAAGGTGTAAATTATCGATAGTCCATATCTCGGAAACTATAAGAGATAATTCAATTTGGCAACCGGCAATGTAATTAGCATGCCGAATATTACTTGGAATGTGAATTGGAACGAAATCGCCAATAGATAAGACCATTTTACAATTTGGGCCCAAGTTAGAAGCAGAGCCTCAGGTGTAAATTATTGATATTCCATATCTCGGAAACTATAAGAGATAATGCAATTTCGCAACCGGCAATGTAATTAGCATGCCGAATATCACTTGGAATGTGAATTGGGACGAAATCGCCAATAGATAAGACCATTTTACAATTTGGGCCCAAGTTAGAAGCAGAGCCTAAGGTGTAAATTATCGATAGTCCATATCTCGGAAACTATAAGAGATAATGCAATTTGACAACCGGCAATGTAATTAGCATGCCGAATATTACTTGGAATGTGAATTGGAACGAAATCGCCAATAGATAAGACCATTTTACAATTTGGGCCCAAGTTAGAAGCAGAGCCTAAGGTGTAAATTATCGATAGTCCATATCTCGGAAACTATAAGAGATAATTCAATTTGGCAACCGGCAATGTAATTAGCATGCCGAATATTACTTGGAATGTGAATTGGAACGAAATCGCCAATAGATAAGACCATTTTACAATTTGGGCCCAAGTTAGAAGCAGAGCCTAAGTTGTAAATTATCGATAGTCCATATCTCGGAAACTATAAGAGATAATGCAATTTGGCAACCGGCAATGTAATTAGCATGCCGAATATTACTTGGAATGTGAATTGGAACGAAATCGCCAATAGATAAGACCATTTTACAATTTGGGCCCAAGTTAGAAGCAGAGCCTAAGGTGTAAATTATCGATAGTCCATATCTCGGAAACTATAAGAGATAATGCAATTTGGCAACCGGCAATGTAATTAGCATGCCGAATATTACTTGGAATGTGAATTGGAACGAAATCGCCAATAGATAAGACCATTTTACAATTTGGGCCCAAGTTAGAAGCAGAGCCTAAGGTGTAAATTATCGATAGTCCATATCTCGGAAACTATAAGAGATAATGCAATTTGGCAACCGGCAATGTAATTAGCATGCCGAATATTACTTGGAATGTGAATTGGAACGAAATCGCCAATAGATAAGACCATTTTACAATTTGGGCCCAAGTTAGAAGCAGAGCCTAAGGTGTAAATTATCGATAGTCCATATCTCGGAAACTATAAGAGATAATGCAATTTGGCAACCGGCAATGTAATTAGCATGCCGAATATTACTTGGAATGTGAATTGGAACGAAATCGCTAATAGATAAGACCATTTTACAATTTGGGCCCAAGTTAGAAGCAGAGCCTAAGGTGTAAATTATCGATAGTCCATATCTCGGAAACTATAAGAGATAATGCAATTTGGCAACCGGCAATGTAATTAACATGCCGAATATTAATTGGAATGTGAATTGGAACGAAATCGCCAATAGATAAGACCATTTTACAATTTGCGCCCAAGTTAGAAGCAGAGCCTAAGGTGTAAATTATCGATAGTCCATATCTCGGAAACTATAAGAGATAATGCAATTTGGCAACCGGCAATGTAATTAGCATGCCGAATATTACTTGGAATGTGAATTGGAACGAAATCGCCAATAGATAAGACCATTTTACAATTTGCGCCCAAGTTAGAAGCAGAGCCTAAGGTGTAAATTATCGATAGTCCATATCTCGGAAACTATAAGAGATAATTCAATTTGGCAACCGGCAATGTAATTAGCATGCCGAATATTACTTGGAATGTGAATTGGAACGAAATCGCCAATAGATAAGACCATTTTACAATTTGCGCCCAAGTTAGAAGCAGAGCCTAAGGTGTAAATTATCGATAGTCCATATCTCGGAAACTATAAGAGATAATTCAATTTGGCAACCGGCAATGTAATTAGCATGCCGAATATTACTTGGAATGTGAATTGGAACGAAATCGCCAATAGATAAGACCATTTTACAATTTGGGCCCAAGTTAGAAGCAGAGCCTAAGGTGTAAATTATCGATAGTCCATATCTCGGAAACTATAAGAGATAATGCAATTTCGCAACCGGCAATGTAATTAGCATGCCGAATATTACTTGGAATGTGAATTGGAACGAAATCGCCAATAGAGAAGACCATTTTACAATTTGGGCCCAAGTTAGAAGCAGAGCCTAAGGTGTAAATTATCGATAGTCCATATCTCGGAAACTATAAGTGATAATGCAATTTGGCAACCGGCAATGTAATTAGCATGCCGAATATTACTTGGAATGTGAATTGGAACGAAATCGCCAATAGAGAAGACCATTTTACAATTTGGGCCCAAGTTAGAAGCAGAGCCTAAGGTGTAAATTATCGATAGTCCATATCTCGGAAACTATAAGAGATAATGCAATTTGCCAACCGGCAATGTAATTAGCATGCCGAATATTACTTGGAATGTGAATTGGAACGAAATCGCCAATAGATAAGACCATTTTACAATTTGGGCCCAAGTTAGAAGCAGAGCCTAAGGTGTAAATTATCGATAGTCCATATCTCGGAAACTATAAGAGATAATGCAATTTGGCAACCGGCAATGTAATTAGCATGCCGAATAATACTTGGAATGTGAATTGGAACGAAATCGCCGATAGAGAAGACCATTTTCAATTTGGGCCCAAGTTAGAAGCAGAGCCTAAGGTGTAAATTATCGATAGTCCATATCTCGGAAACTATAAGAGATAATGCAATTTGGCAACCGGCAATGTAATTAGCATGCCGAATATTACTTGGAATGTGAATTGGAACGAAAAGCCAATAGATAAGACCATTTTACAATTTGGGCCCAAGTTAGAAGCAGAGGCTAAGGTGTAAATTATCGATAGTCCATATCTCGGAAACTATAAGAGATAATGCAATTTGGCAACCGGCAATGTAATTAGCATGCCGAATATTACTTGGAATGTGAATTGGAACGAAATCGTCAATAGATAAGACCATTTTACAATTTGGGCCCAAGTTAGAAGCAGAGCCTAAGGTGTAAATTATCGATAGTCCATATCTCAGAAACTATAAGAGATAATGCAATTTGGCAACCGGCAATGTAATTAGCATGCCGAATATTACTTGGAATGTGAATTGGAACGAAATCGCCAATAGATAAAACCATTTTACAATTTGGGCCCAAGTTAGAAGCAGAGCCTAAGGTGTAAATTATCGATAGTCCATATCTCGGAAACTATAAGAGATAATGCAATTTGGCAACCGGCAATGTAATTAGCATGCCGAATATTACTTGGAATGTTAATTGGAACGAAATCGCCAATAGATAAGACCATTTTACAATTTGGGCCCAAGTTAGAAGCAGAGCCTAAGGTGTAAATTATCGATAGTCCATATCTCGGAAACTATAAGAGATAATGCAATTTCGCAACCGGCAATGTAATTAGCATGCCGAATATCACTTGGAATGTGAATTGGGACGAAATCGCCAATAGATAAGACCATTTTACAATTTGGGCCCAAGTTAGAAGCAGAGCCTAAGGTGTAAATTATCGATAGTCCATATCTCGGAAACTATAAGAGATAATGCAATTTGGCAACCGGCAATGTAATTAGCATGCCGAATATTACTTGGAATGTGAATTGGAACGAAATCGCCAATAGATAAGACCATTTTACAATTTGGGCCCAAGTTAGAAGCAGAGCCTAAGGTGTAAATTATCGATAGTCCATATCTCGGAAACTATAAGAGATAATTCAATTTGGCAACCGGCAATGTAATTAGCATGCCGAATATTACTTGGAATGTGAATTGGAACGAAATCGCCAATAGATAAGACCATTTTACAATTTGGGCCCAAGTTAGAAGCAGAGCCTAAGGTGTAAATTATCGATAGTCCATATCTAAGAAACTATAAGAGATAATGCAATTTGGCAACCGGCAATGTAATTAGCATGCCGAATATTACTTGGAATGTGAATTGGAACGAAATCGCCAATAGATAAGACCATTTTACAATTTGGGCCCAAGTTAGAAGCAGAGCCTAAAGTGTAAATTATCGATAGTCCATATCTCGGAAACTATAAGAGATAATGCAATTTGGCAACCGGCAATGTAATTAGCATGCCGAATATTACTTGGAATGTGAATTGGAACGAAATCGCCAATAGGTAAGACCATTTTACAATTTGGGCCCAAGTTAGAAGCAGAGCCTAAGGTGTAAATTATCGATAGTCCATATCTCGGAAACTATAAGAGATAATTCAATTTGGCAACCGGCAATGTAATTAGCATGCCGAATATTACTTGGAATGTGAATTGGAACGAAATCGCCAATAGATAAGACCATTTTACAATTTGGGCCCAAGTTAGAAGCAGAGCCTAAGGTGTAAATTATCGATAGTCCATATCTCGGAAACTATAAGAGATAATGCAATTTGGCAACCGGCAATGTAATTAGCATGCCGAATATTACTTGGAATGTGAATTGGAACGAAATCGCCAATAGATAAGACCATTTTACAATTTGGGCCCAAGTTAGAAGCAGAGCCTAAGGTGTAAATTATCGATAGTCCATATCTCGGAAACTATAAGAGATAATGCAATTTGGCAACCGGCAATGTAATTAGCATGCCGAATATTACTTGGAATGTGAATTGGAACGAAATCGCTAATAGATAAGACCATTTTACAATTTGGGCCCAAGTTAGAAGCAGAGCCTAAGGTGTAAATTATCGATAGTCCATATCTCGGAAACTATAAGAGATAATGCAATTTGGCAACCGGCAATGTAATTAACATGCCGAATATTAATTGGAATGTGAATTGGAACGAAATCGCCAATAGATAAGACCATTTTACAATTTGCGCCCAAGTTAGAAGCAGAGCCTAAGGTGTAAATTATCGATAGTCCATATCTCGGAAACTATAAGAGATAATGCAATTTGGCAACCGGCAATATAATTAGCATGCCGAATATTACTTGGAATGTGAATTGGAACGAAATCGCCAATAGGTAAGACCATTTTACAATTTGCGCCCAAGTTAGAAGCAGAGCCTAAGGTGTAAATTATCGATAGTCCATATCTCGGAAACTATAAGAGATAATTCAATTTGGCAACCGGCAATGTAATTAGCATGCCGAATATTACTTGGAATGTGAATTGGAACGAAATCGCCAATAGATAAGACCATTTTACAATTTGGGCCCAAGTTAGAAGCAGAGCCTAAGGTGTAAATTATCGATAGTCCATATCTCGGAAACTATAAGAGATAATGCAATTTGACAACCGGCAATGTAATTAGCATGCCGAATATTACTTGGAATGTGAATTGGAACGAAATCGCCAATAGATAAGACCATTTTACAATTTGGGCCCAAGTTAGAAGCAGAGCCTAAGGTGTAAATTATCGATAGTCCATATCTCGGAAACTATAAGAGATAATTCAATTTGGCAACCGGCAATGTAATTAGCATGCCGAATATTACTTGGAATGTGAATTGGAACGAAATCGCCAATAGATAAGACCATTTTACAATTTGGGCCCAAGTTAGAAGCAGAGCCTAAGGTGTAAATTATCGATAGTCCATATCTCGGAAACTATAAGAGATAATGCAATTTGGCAACCGGCAATGTAATTAGCATGCCGAATATTACTTGGAATGTGAATTGGAACGAAATCGCCAATAGATAAGACCATTTTACAATTTGGGCCCAAGTTAGAAGCAGAGCCTAAGGTGTAAATTATCGATAGTCCATATCTCGGAAACTATAAGAGGTAATGCAATTTGGCAACCGGCAATGTAATTAGCATGCCGAATATTACTTGGAATGTGAATTGGAACGAAATCGCCAATAGATAAGACCATTTTACAATTTGGGCCCAAGTTAGAAGCAGAGCCTAAGGTGTAAATTATCGATAGTCCATATCTCGGAAACTATAAGAGATAATGCAATTTGGCAACCGGCAATGTAATTAGCATGCCGAATATTACTTGGAATGTGAATTGGAACGAAATCGCCAATAGATAAGACCATTTTACAATTTGGGCCCAAGTTAGAAGCAGAGCCTAAGGTGTAAATTATTGATAGTCCATATCTCGGACACTATAAGAGATAATGCAATTTCGCAACCGGCAATGTAATTAGCATGCCGAATATTACTTGGAGTGTGAATTGGAACGAAATCGCCAATAGATAAGACCATTTTACAATTTGGGCCCAAGTTAGAAGCAGAGCCTAAGGTGTAAATTATCGATAATCCATATCTCGGAAACTATAAGAGATAATGCAATTTGGCAACCGGCAATGTAATTAGCATGCCGAATATTACTTGGAATGTGAATTGGAACGAAATCGCCAATAGATAAGACCATTTTACAATTTGGGCCCAAGTTAGAAGCAGAGCCTAAGGTGTAAATTATCGATAGTCCATATCTCGGAAACTATAAGAGATAATTCAATTTGGCAACCGGCAATGTAATTAGCATGCCGAATATTACTTGGAATGTGAATTGGAACGAAATCGCCAATAGATAAGACCATTTTACAATTTGGGCCCAAGTTAGAAGCAGAGCCTAAGGTGTAAATTATCGATAGTCCATATCTCGGAAACTATAAGAGATAATGCAATTTGGCAACCGGCAATGTAATTAGCATGCCGAATATTACTTGGAATGTGAATTGGAACGAAATCGCCAATAGATAAGACCATTTTACAATTTGGGCCCAAGTTAGAAGCAGAGCCTAAGGTGTAAATTATCGATAGTCCATATCTCGGAAACTATAAGAGGTAATGCAATTTGGCAACCGGCAATGTAATTAGCATGCCGAATATTACTTGGAATGTGAATTGGAACGAAATGCCAATAGATAAGACCATTTTACAATTTGGGCCCAAGTTAGAAGCAGAGCCTAAGGTGTAAATTATCGATAGTCCATATCTCGGAAACTATAAGAGATAATGCAATTTGGCAACCGGCAATGTAATTAGCATGCCGAATATTACTTGGAATGTGAATTGGAACGAAATCGCCAATAGATAAGACCATTTTACAATTTGGGCCCAAGTTAGAAGCAGAGCCTAAGGTGTAAATTATCGATAGTCCATATCTCGGAAACTATAAGAGATAATGCAATTTGGCAACCGGCAATGTAATTAGCATGCCGAATATTACTTGGAATGTGAATTGGAACGAAATCGCCAATAGATAAGACCATTTTACAATTTGGGCCCAAGTTAGAAGCAGAGCCTAAGGTGTAAATTATTGATAGTCCATATCTCGGACACTATAAGAGATAATGCAATTTCGCAACCGGCAATGTAATTAGCATGCCGAATATTACTTGGAGTGTGAATTGGAACGAAATCGCCAATAGATAAGACCATTTTACAATTTGGGCCCAAGTTAGAAGCAGAGCCTAAGGTGTAAATTATCGATAGTCCATATCTCGGAAACTATAAGAGATAATGCAATTTGGCAAAGGGCAATGTAATTAGCATGCCGAATATTACTTGGAATGAGAATTGGAACGAAATCGCCAATAGATAAGACCATTTTACAATTTGGGCCCAAGTTAGAAGCAGAGCCTAAGGTGTAAATTATCGATAGTCCATATCTCGGAAACTATAAGAGATAATGCAATTTGGCAACCGGCAATGTAATTAGCATGCCGAATATTACTTGGAATGTGAATTGGAACGAAATCGCCAATAGATAAGACCATTTTACAATTTGGGCCCAAGTTAGAAGCAGAGCCTAAGGTGTAAATTATCGATAGTCCATATCTCGGAAACTATAAGAGATAATGCAATTTGGCAACCGGCAATGTAATTAGCATGCCGAATATTACTTGGAATGTGAATTGGAACGAAATCGCCAATAGATAAGACCATTTTACAATTTGGGCCCAAGTTAGAAGCAGAGCCTAAGGTGTAAATTATCGATAGTCCATATCTCGGAAACTATAAGAGATAATGCAATTTGGCAACCGGCAATGTAATTAGCATGCCGAATATTACTTGGAGTGTGAATTGGAACGAAATCGCCAATAGATAAGACCATTTTACAATTTGGGCCCAAGTTAGAAGCAGAGCCTAAGGTGTAAATTTTTGATAGTCCATATCTCGGAAACTATAAGAGATAATGCAATTTCGCAACCGGCAATGTAATTAGCATGCCGAATATCACTTGGAATGTGAATTGGGACGAAATCGCCAATAGATAAGACCATTTTACAATTTGGGCCCAAGTTAGAAGCAGAGCCTAAGGTGTAAATTATCGATAGTCCATATCTCGGAAACTATAAGAGATAATGCAATTTGGCAACCGGCAATGTAATTAGCATGCCGAATATTACTTGGAATGTGAATTGGAACGAAATCGCCAATAGATAAGACCATTTTACAATTTGGGCCCAAGTTAGAAGCAGAGCCTAAGATGTAAATTATCGATAGCCCATATCTCGGAAACTATAAGAGATAATGCAATTTGGCAACCGGCAATGTAATTAGCATGCCGAATATTACTTGGAATGTGAATTGGAACGAAATCGCCAATAGATAAGACCATTTTACAATTTGGGCCCAAGTTAGAAGCAGAGCCTAAGGTGTAAATTATCGATAGTCCATATCTCGGAAACTATAAGAGATAATTCAATTTGGCAACCGGCAATGTAATTAGCATGCCGGATATTACTTGGAATGTGAATTGGAACGAAATCGCCAATAGATAAGACCATTTTACAATTTGGGCCCAAGTTAGAAGCAGAGCCTAAGGTGTAAATTATCGATAGTCCATATCTCGGAAACTATAAGAGATAATGCAATTTGGCAACCGGCAATGTAATTAGCATGCCGAATATTACTTGGAATGTGAATTGGAACGAAATCGCCAATAGATAAGACGATTTTACAATTTGGGCCCAAGTTAGAAGCAGAGCCTAAGATGTAAATTATCGATAGTCCATATCTCGGAAACTATAAGAGATAATGCAATTTGGCAACCGGCAATGTAATTAGCATGCCGAATATTACTTGGAATGTGAATTGGAACGAAATCGCCAATAGATAAGACCATTTTACAATTTGGGCCCAAGTTAGAAGCAGAGCCTAAGGTGTAAATTATCGATAGTCCATATCTCGGAAACTATAAGAGATAATGCAATTTGGCAACCGGCAATGTAATTAGCATGCCGAATATTACTTGGAATGTGAATTGGAACGAAATCGCCAATAGGTAAGACCATTTTACAATTTGGGCCCAAGTTAGAAGCAGAGCCTAAGGTGTAAATTATCGATAGTCCATATCTCGGAAACTATAAGAGATAATTCAATTTGGCAACCGTCAATGTAATTAGCATGCCGGATATTACTTGGAATGTGAATTGGAACGAAATCGCCAATAGATAAGACCATTTTATAATTTGGGCCCAAGTTAGAAGCAGAGCCTAAGGTGTAAATTACCGATAGTCCATATCTCGGAAACTATAAGAGATAATGCAATTTGGCCACCGGCAATGTAATTAGCATGCCGAATATTACTTGGAATGTGAATTGGAACGAAATCGCCAATAGATAAGACGATTTTACAATTTGGGCCCAAGTTAGAAGCAGAGCCTAAGGTGTAAATTATCGATAGTCCATATCTCGGAAACTATAAGAGATAATGCAATTTGGCAACCGGCAATGTAATTAGCATGCCGAATATTACTTGGAATGTGAATTGGAACGAAATCGCCAATAGATAAGACCATTTTACAATTTGGGCCCAAGTTAGAAGCAGAGCCTAAGGTGTAAATTATCGATAGTCCATATCTCGGAAGCTATAAGAGATAATGCAATTTGGCAACCGGCAATGTAATTAGCATGCCGAATATTAATTGGAATGTGAATTGGAACGAAATCGCCAATAGATAAGACCATTTTACAATTTGGGCCCAAGTTAGAAGCAGAGCCTAAGGTGTAAATTATCGATAGTCCATATCTCGGAAGCTATAAGAGATAATGCAATTTGGCAACCGGCAATGTAATTAGCATGCCGAATATTAATTGGAATGTGAATTGGAACGAAATCGCCAATAGATAAGACCATTTTACAATTTGGGCCCAAGTTAGAAGCAGAGCCTAAGGTGTAAATTATCGATAGTCCATATCTCGGAAGCTATAAGAGATAATGCAATTTGGCAACCGGCAATGTAATTAGCATGCCGAATATTACTTGGAATGTGAATTGGAACGAAATCGCCAATAGGTAAGACCATTTTACAATTTGGGCCCAAGTTAGAAGCAGAGCCTAAGGTGTAAATTATCGATAGTCCATATCTCGGAAACTATAAGAGATAATTCAATTTGGCAACAGGCAATGTAATTAGCATGCCGAATATTACTTGGAATGTGAATTGGAACGAAATCGCCAATAGATAAGACCATTTTACAATTTGGGCCCAAGTTAGAAGCAGAGCCTAAGGTGTAAATTATTGATAGTCCATATCTCGGAAACTATAAGAGATAATGCAATTTGGCAACCGGCAATGTAATTAGCATGCCGAATATTACTTGGAATGTGAATTGGAACGAAATCGCCAATAGAGAAGACCATTTTACAATTTGGGCCCAAGTTAGAAGCAGAGCCTAAGGTGTAAATTATCGATAGTCCATATCTCGGAAACTATAAGAGATAATGCAATTTGGCAACCGGCAAAGTAATTAGCATGCCGAATATTACTTGGAATGTGAATTGGAACGAAATCGCCAATAGATAAGACCATTTTACAATTTGGGCCCAAGTTAGAAGCAGAGCCTAAGGTGTAAATTATGGATAGTCCATATCTCGGAAACTATAAGAGGTAATGCAATTTGGCAACCGGCAATGTAATTAGCATGCCGAATATTACTTGGAATGTGAATTGGAACGAAATCGCCAATAGAGAAGACCATTTTACAATTTGGGCCCAAGTTAGAAGCAGAGCCTAAGGTGTAAATTATCGATAGTCCATATTTCGGAAACTATAAGAGATAATGCAATTTGGCAACCGGCAATGTAATTAGCATGCCGAATATTACTTGGAATGTGAATTGGAACGAAATCGCCAATAGATAAGACCATTTTACAATTTGGGCCCAAGTTAGAAGCAGAGCCTAAGGTGTAAATTATCGATAGTCCATATCTCGGAAACTATAAGAGATAATGCAATTTGGCAACCGGCAATGTAATTAGCATGCCGAATATGACTTGGAATGTGAATTGGAACGAAATCGCCAATAGATAAGACCTTTTTACAATTTGGGCCCAAGTTAGAAGCAGAGCCTAAGGTGTAAATTATCGATAGTCCATATCTCGGAAACTATAAGAGATAATGCAATTTGGCAACCGGCAATGTAATTAGCATGCCGAATATTACTTGGAATGTGAATTGGAACGAAATCGCCAATAGATAAGACCATTTTACAATTTGGGCCCAAGTTAGAAGCAGAGCCTAAGGTGTAAATTATTGATAGTCCATATCTCGGAAACTATAAGAGATAATGCAATTTCGCAACCGGCAATGTAATTAGCATGCCGAATATTACTTGGAGTGTGAATTGGAACGAAATCGCCAATAGATAAGACCATTTTACAATTTGGGCCCAAGTTAGAAGCAGAGCCTAAGGTGTAAATTATCGATAGTCCATATCTCGGAAACTATAAGAGATAATGCAATTTGGCAACCGGCAATGTAATTAGCATGCCGAATATTACTTGGAATGTGAATTGGAACGAAAACGCCAATAGATAAGACCATTTTACAATTTGGGCCCAAGTTAGAAGCAGAGGCTAAGGTGTAAATTATCGATAGTCCATATCTCGGAAACTATAAGAGATAATGCAATTTGGCAACCGGCAATGTAATTAGCATGCCGAATATTACTTGGAATGTGAATTGGAACGAAATCGCCAATAGATAAGACCATTTTACAATTTGGGCCCAAGTTAGAAGCAGAGCCTAAGGTGTAAATTATTGATAGTCCATATCTCGGAAACTATAAGAGATAATGCAATTTCGCAACCGGCAATGTAATTAGCATGCCGAATATTACTTGGAGTGTGAATTGGAACGAAATCGCCAATAGATAAGACCATTTTACAATTTTGGGCCCAAGTTAGAAGCAGAGGCTAAGGTGTAAATTATCGATAGTCCATATCTCGGAAACTATAAGAGATAATGCAATTTGGCAACCGGCAATGTAATTAGCATGCCGAATATTACTTGGAATGTGAATTGGAACGAAATCGCCAATAGATAAGACCATTTTACAATTTGGGCCCAAGTTAGAAGCAGAGCCTAAGGTGTAAATTATTGATAGTCCATATCTCGGAAACTATAAGAGATAATGCAATTTGGCAACCGGCAATGTAATTAGCATGCCGAATATTACTTGGAATGTGAATTGGAACCAAATCGCCAATAGATAAGACCATTTTACAATTTGGGCCCAAGTTAGAAGCAGAGCCTAAGGTGTAAATTATCGATAGTCCATATCTCGGAAACTATAAGAGATAATGCAATTTGGCAACAGGCAATGTAATTAGCATGCCGAATATTACTTGGAATGTGAATTGGAACGAAATCGTCAATAGATAAGACCATTTTACAATTTGGGCCCAAGTTAGAAGCAGAGCCTAAGGTGTAAATTATCGATAGTCCATATCTCGGAAACTATAAGAGATAATGCAATTTGGCAACCGGAAATGTAATTAGCATGCCGAATATTACTTGGAATGTGAATTGGAACGAAATCGCCAATAGATAAAACCATTTTACAATTTGGGCCCAAGTTAGAAGCAGAGCCTAAGGTGTAAATTATCGATAGTCCATATCTCGGAAACTATAAGAGATAATGCAATTTGGCAACCGGCAATGTAATTAGCATGCCGAATATTACTTGGAATGTGAATTGGAACGAAATCGCCAATAGATAAGACCATTTTACAATTTGGGCCCAAGTTAGAAGCAGAGCCTAAGGTGTAAATTATTGATAGTCCATATCTCGGAAACTATAAGAGATAATGCAATTTCGCAACCGGCAATGTAATTAGCATGCCGAATATCACTTGGAATGTGAATTGGGACGAAATCGCCAATAGATAAGACCATTTTACAATTTGGGCCCAAGTTAGAAGCAGAGCCTAAGGTGTAAATTATCGATAGTCCATATCTCGGAAACTATAAGAGATAATGCAATTTGGCAACCGGCAATGTAATTAGCATGCCGAATATTACTTGGAATGTGAATTGGAACGAAATCGCCAATAGATAAGACCATTTTACAATTTGGGCCCAAGTTAGAAGCAGAGCCTAAGATGTAAATTATCGATAGTCCATATCTCGGAAACTATAAGAGATAATTCAATTTGGCAACCGGCAATGTAATTAGCATGCCGAATATTACTTGGAATGTGAATTGGAACGAAATCGCCAATAGATAAGACCATTTTACAATTTGGGCCCAAGTTAGAAGCAGAGCCTAAGGTGTAAATTATCGATAGTCCATATCTAAGAAACTATAAGAGATAATGCAATTTGGCAACCGGCAATGTAATTAGCATGCCGAATATTACTTGGAATGTGAATTGGAACGAAATCGCCAATAGATAAGACCATTTTACAATTTGGGCCCAAGTTAGAAGCAGAGCCTAAGGTGTAAATTATCGATAGTCCATATCTCGGAAACTATAAGAGATAATGCAATTTGGCAACCGGCAATGTAATTAGCATGCCGAATATTACTTGGAATGTGAATTGGAACGAAATCGCCAATAGATAAGACCATTTTACAATTTGGGCCCAAGTTAGAAGCAGAGCCTAAGGTGTAAATTATCGATAGTCCATATCTCGGAAACTATAAGAGATAATTCAATTTGGCAACCGGCAATGTAATTAGCATGCCGAATATTACTTGGAATGTGAATTGGAACGAAATCGCCAATAGATAAGACCATTTTACAATTTGGGCCCAAGTTAGAAGCAGAGCCTAAGGTGTAAATTATCGATAGTCCATATCTCGGAAACTATAAGAGATAATGCAATTTGGCAACCGGCAATGTAATTAGCATGCCGAATATTACTTGGAATGTGAATTGGAACGAAATCGCCAATAGATAAGACCATTTTACAATTTGGGCCCAAGTTAGAAGCAGAGCCTAAGGTGTAAATTATCGATAGTCCATATCTCGGAAACTATAAGAGATAATGCAATTTGGCAACCGGCAATGTAATTAGCATGCCGAATATTACTTGGAATGTGAATTGGAACGAAATCGCAAATAGATAAGACCATTTTACAATTTGGGCCCAAGTTAGAAGCAGAGCCTAAGGTGTAAATTATCGATAGTCCATATCTCGGAAACTATAAGAGATAATGCAATTTGGCAACCGGCAATGTAATTAACATGCCGAATATTAATTGGAATGTGAATTGGAACGAAATCGCCAATAGATAAGACCATTTTACAATTTGCGCCCAAGTTAGAAGCAGAGCCTAAGGTGTAAATTATCGATAGTCCATATCTCGGAAACTATAAGAGATAATGCAATTTGGCAACCGGCAATGTAATTAGCATGCCGAATATTACTTGGAATGTGAATTGGAACGAAATCGCCAATAGGTAAGACCATTTTACAATTTGCGCCCAAGTTAGAAGCAGAGCCTAAGGTGTAAATTATCGATAGTCCATATCTCGTAAACTATAAGAGATAATTCAATTTGGCAACCGGCAATGTAATTAGCAGGCCGAATATTACTTGGAATGTGAATTGGAACGAAATCGCCAATAGATAAGACCATTTTACAATTTGGGCCCAAGTTAGAAGCAGAGCCTAAGGTGTAAATTATCGATAGTCCATATCTCGGAAACTATAAGAGATAATGCAATTTGGCAACCGGCAATGTAATTAGCATGCCGAATATTACTTGGAATGTGAATTGGAACGAAATCGCCAATAGATAAGACCATTTTACAATTTGGGCCCAAGTTAGAAGCAGAGCCTAAGGTGTAAATTATCGATAGTCCATATCTCGGAAACTATAAGAGATAATTCAATTTGGCAACCGGCAATGTAATTAGCATGCCGAATATTACTTGGAATGTGAATTGGAACGAAATCGCCAATAGATAAGACCATTTTACAATTTGGGCCCAAGTTAGAAGCAGAGCCTAAGGTGTAAATTATCGATAGTCCATATCTCGGAAACTATAAGAGATAATGCAATTTGGCAACCGGCAATGTAATTAGCATGCCGAATATTACTTGGAATGTGAATTGGAACGAAATCGCCAATAGATAAGACCATTTTACAATTTGGGCCCAAGTTAGAAGCAGAGCCTAAGGTGTAAATTATCGATAGTCCATATCTCGGAAACTATAAGAGGTAATGCGATTTGGCAACCGGAAATGTAATTAGCATGCCGAATATTACTTGGAATGTGAATTGGAACGAAATCGCCAATAGATAAGACCATTTTACAATTTGGGCCCAAGTTAGAAGCAGAGCCTAAGGTGTAAATTATCGATAGTCCATATCTCGGAAACTATAAGAGATAATGCAATTTGGCAACCGGCAATGTAATTAGCATGCCGAATATTACTTGGAATGTGAATTGGAACGAAATCGCCAATAGATAAGACCATTTTACAATTTGGGCCCAAGTTAGAAGCAGAGCCTAAGGTGTAAATTATTGATAGTCCATATCTCGGACACTATAAGAGATAATGCAATTTCGCAACCGGCAATGTAATTAGCATGCCGAATATTACTTGGAGTGTGAATTGGAACGAAATCGCCAATAGATAAGACCATTTTACAATTTGGGCCCAAGTTAGAAGCAGAGCCTAAGGTGTAAATTATCGATAATCCATATCTCGGAAACTATAAGAGATAATGCAATTTGGCAACCGGCAATGTAATTAGCATGCCGAATATTACTTGGAATGTGAATTGGAACGAAATCGCCAATAGATAAGACCATTTTACAATTTGGGCCCAAGTTAGAAGCAGAGCCTAAGGTGTAAATTATCGATAGTCCATATCTCGGAAACTATAAGAGATAATTCAATTTGGCAACCGGCAATGTAATTAGCATGCCGAATATTACTTGGAATGTGAATTGGAACGAAATCGCCAATAGATAAGACCATTTTACAATTTGGGCCCAAGTTAGAAGCAGAGCCTAAGGTGTAAATTATCGATAGTCCATATCTCGGAAACTATAAGAGATAATGCAATTTGGCAACCGGCAATGTAATTAGCATGCCGAATATTACTTGGAATGTGAATTGGAACGAAATCGCCAATAGAGAAGACCATTTTACAATTTGGGCCCAAGTTAGAAGCAGAGCCTAAGGTGTAAATTATCGATAGTCCATATCTCGGAAACTATAAGTGATAATGCAATTTGGCAACCGGCAATGTAATTAGCATGCCGAATATTACTTGGAATGTGAATTGGAACGAAATCGCCAATAGAGAAGACCATTTTACAATTTGGGCCCAAGTTAGAAGCAGAGCCTAAGGTGTAAATTATCGATAGTCCATATCTCGGAAACTATAAGAGATAATGCAATTTGCCAACCGGCAATGTAATTAGCATGCCGAATATTACTTGGAATGTGAATTGGAACGAAATCGCCAATAGATAAGACCATTTTACGATTTGGGCCCAAGTTAGAAGCAGAGCCTAAGGTGTAAATTATCGATAGTCCATATCTCGGAAACTATAAGAGATAATGCAATTTGGCAACCGGCAATGTAATTAGCATGCCGAATATTACTTGGAATGTGAATTGGAACGAAATCGCCAATAGATAAAACCATTTTACAATTTGTGCCCAAGTTAGAAGCAGAGCCTAAGGTGTAAATTATCGATAGTCCATATCTCGGAAACTATAAGAGATAATGTAATTTGGCAACCGGCAATGTAATTAGCATGCCGAGTATTACTTGGAATGTGAATTGGAACGAAATCGCCAATAGATAAGACCATTTTACAATTTGGGCCCAAGTTAGAAGCAGAGCCTAAGGTGTAAATTATCGATAGTCCATATCTCGGAAACTATAAGAGATAATGCAATTTGGCAACCGGCAATGTAATTAGCATGCCGAATATTACTTGGAATGTGAATTGTAACGAAATCGCCAATAGATAAGACCATTTTACAATTTGGGCCCAAGTTAGAAGCAGAGCCTAAGGTGTAAATTATTGATAGTCCATATCTCGGAAACTATAAGAGATAATGCAATTTCGCAATCGGCAATGTAATTAGCATGCCGAATATCACTTGGACTGTGAATTGGGACGAAATCGCCAATAGATAAGACCATTTTACAATTTGGGCCCAAGTTAGAAGCAGAGCCTAAGGTGTAAATTATTGATAGTCCATATCTCGGAAACTATAAGAGATAATGCAATTTGGCAACCGGCAATGTAATTAGCATGCCGAATATTACTTGGATTGTGAATTGGAACGAAATCGCCAATAGATAAGACCATTTTACAATTTGGGCCCAAGTGAGAAGCAGAGCCTAAGGTGTAAATTATCGATAGTCCATATCTCGGAAACTATAAGAGATAATGCAATTTGGCAACCGGCAATGTAATTAGCATGCCGAATATTACTTGGAATGTGAATTGGAACGAAATCGCCAATAGATAAGACCATTTTACAATTTGGGCCCAAGTTAGAAGCAGAGCCTAAGGTGTACATTATCGATAGTCCATATCTAGGAAACTATAAGAGATAATGCAATTTGGCAACCGGCAATGTAATTAGCATGCCGAATATTACTTGGAATGTGAATTGGAACGAAATCGCCAATAGATAAGACCATTTTACAATTTGGGCCCAAGTTAGAAGCAGAGCCTAAGGTGTAAATTATTGATAGTCCATATCTCGGAAACTATAAGAGATAATGCAATTTCGCAACCGGCAATGTAATTAGCATGCCGAATATCACTTGGAATGTGAATTGGGACGAAATCGCCAATAGATAAGACCATTTTACAATTTGGGCCCAAGTTAGAAGCAGAGCCTAAGGTGTAAATTATCGATAGTCCATATCTCGGAAACTATAAGAGATAATGCAATTTGGCAACCGGCAATGTAATTAGCATGCCGAATATTACTTGGAATGTGAATTGGAACGAAATCGCCAATAGATAAGACCATTTTACAATTTGGGCCCAAGTTAGAAGCAGAGCCTAAGGTGTAAATTATCGATAGTCCATATCTCGGAAACTATAAGAGATAATGCAATTTGGCAACCGGCAATGTAATTAGCATGCCGAATATTACTTGGAATGTGAATTGGAACGAAATCGCCAATAGATAAGACCATTTTACAATTTCGGCCCTAGTTAGAAGTAGAGCCTAAGGTGTAAATTATCGATAGTCCATATCTCGGAAACTATAAGAGATAATGCAATTTGGCAACCGGCAATGTAATTAGCATGCCGAATATTACTTGGAATGTGAATTGGAACGAAATCGCCAATAGATAAGACCATTTTACAATTTGGGCCCAAGTTATAAGCAGAGCCTATGGTGTAAATTATCGATAGTCCATATCTCGGAAACTATAAGAGATAATGCAATTTGGCAACCGGCAATGTAATTAGCATGCCGAATATTACTTGGAATGTGAATTGGAACGAAATCGCCAATAGATAAGACCATTTTACAATTTGGGCCCAAGTTAGAAGCAGAGCCTAAGGTGTAAATTATCGATAGTCCATATCTCGGAAACTATAAGAGTTAATGCAATTTGGCAACCGGCAATGTAATTAGCATGCCGAATATTACTTGGAATGTGAATTGGAACGAAATCGCCAATAGATAAGACCATTTGACAATTTGGGCCCAAGTTAGAAGCAGAGCCTAAGGTGTAAATTATCGATAGTCCATATCTCGGAAACTATAAGAGATAATGCAATTTGGCAACCGGCAATGTAATTAGCATGCCGAATATTACTTGGAATGTGAATTGGAACGAAATCGCCAACAGATAAGACCATTTTACAATTTGGGCCCAAGTTAGAAGCAGAGCCTAAGGTGTAAATTATCGATAGTCCATATCTCGGAAACTATAAGAGATAATGCAATTTGGCAACCGGCAATGTAATTAGCATGCCGAATATTACTTGGAATGTGAATTGGAACGAAATCGCCAATAGATAAGACCATTTTACAATTTGGGCCCAAGTTAGAAGCAGAGCCTAAGGTGTAAATTATTGATAGTCCATATCTCGGAAACTATAAGAGATAATGCAATTTCGCAACCGGCAATGTAATTAGCATGCCGAATATTACTTGGAGTGTGAATTGGAACGAAATCGCCAATAGGTAAGACCATTTTACAATTTGGGCCCAAGTTAGAAGCAGAGCCTAAGGTGTAAATTATCGATAGTCCATATCTCGGAAACTATAAGAGATAATGCAATTTGGCAACCGGCAATGTAATTAGCATGCCGAATATTACTTGGAATGTTAATTGGAACGAAATCGCCAATAGATAAGGCCATTTTACAATTTGGGCCCAAGTTAGAAGCAGAGCCTAAGGTGTAAATTATCGATAGTCAATATCTCGGAAACTATAAGAGATAATGCAATTTGGCAACCGGCAATGTAATTAGCATGCCGAATATTACTTGGAATGTGAATTGGAACGAAATCGCCAATAGATAAGACCATTTTACAATTTGGGCCCAAGTTAGAAGCAGAGCCTAAGGTGTAAATTATTGATAGTCCATATCTCGGAAACTATAAGAGATAATGCAATTTCGCAACCGGCAATGTAATTAGCATGCCGAATATTACTTTGAGTGTGAATTGGAACAAAATCGCCAATAGATAAGACCATTTTACAATTTGGGCCCAAGTTAGAAGCAGAGCCTAAGGTGTAAATTATCGATAGTCCATATCTCGGAAACTATAAGAGATAATGCAATTTGGCAACCGGCAATGTAATTAGCATGCCGAATATTACTTGGAATGTGAATTGGAACGAAATCGCCAATAGATAAGACCATTTTACAATTTGGGCCCAAGTTAGAAGCAGAGCCTAAGGTGTTAATTATCGATAGTCCATATCTCGGAAACTATAAGAGATAATGCAATTTGGCAACCGGCAATGTAATTAGCATGCCGAATATTACTTGGAATGTGAATTGGAACGAAATCGCCAATAGATAAGACCATTTTACAATTTGGGCCCAAGTTAGAAGCAGAGCCTAAGGTGTAAATTATTGATAGTCCATATCTCGGAAACTATAAGAGATAATGCAATTTCGCAACCGGCAATGTAATTAGCATGCCGAATATCACTTGGAATGTGAATTGGGACGAAATCGCCAATAGATAAGACCATTTTACAATTTGGGCCCAAGTTAGAAGCAGAGCCTAAGGTGTAAATTATCGATAGTCCATATCTCGGAAACTATAAGAGATAATGCAATTTGGCAACCGGCAATGTAATTAGCATGCCGAATATTACTTGGAATGTGAATTGGAACGAAATCGCCAATAGATAAGACCATTTTACAATTTGGGCCCAAGTTAGAAGCAGAGCCTAAGGTGTAAATTATCGATAGTCCATATCTCGGAAACTATAAGAGATAATGCAATTTGGCAACCGGCAATGTAATTAGCATGCCGAATATTACTTGGAATGTGAATTGGAACGAAATCGCCAATAGGTAATGCTATTTTACAATTTGGGCCCAAGTTAGAAGCAGAGCCTAAGGTGTAAATTATCGATAGTCCATATCTCGGAAACTATAAGAGATAATGCAATTTGGCAACCGGCAATGTAATAAGCATGCCGAATATTACTTGGAATGTGAATTGGAACGAAATCGCCAATAGATAAGACCATTTTACAATTTGGGCCCAAGTTAGAAGCAGAGCCTAAGGTGTAAATTATTGATAGTCCATATCTCGGACACTATAAGAGATAATGCAATTTCGCAACCGGCAATGTAATTAGCATGCCGAATATTACTTGGAGTGTGAATTGGAACGAAATCGCCAATAGATAAGACCATTTTACAATTTGGGCCCAAGTTAGAAGCAGAGCCTAAGGTGTAAATTATCGATAGTCCATATCTCGGAAACTATAAGAGATAATGCAATTTGGCAACCGGCAATGTAATTAGCATGCCGAATATTACTTGGAATGTGAATTGGAACGAAATCGCCAATAGATAAGACCATTTTACAATTTGGGCCCAAGTTAGAAGCAGAGCCTAAGGTGTAAATTATCGATAGTCCATATCTCGGAAACTATAAGAGATAATTCAATTTGGCAACCGGCAATGTAATTAGCATGCCGAATATTACTTGGAATGTGAATTGGAACGAAATCGCCAATAGATAAGACCATTTTACAATTTGGGCCCAAGTTAGAAGCAGAGCCTAAGGTGTAAATTATCGATAGTCCATATCTCGGAAACTATAAGAGATAATGCAATTTGGCAACCGGCAATGTAATTAGCATGCCGAATATTACTTGGAATGTGAATTGGAACGAAATCGCCAATAGAGAAGACCATTTTACAATTTGGGCCCAAGTTAGAAGCAGAGCCTAAGGTGTAAATTATCGATAGTCCATATCTCGGAAACTATAAGTGATAATGCAATTTGGCAACCGGCAATATAATTAGCATGCCGAATATTACTTGGAATGTGAATTGGAACGAAATCGCCAATAGAGAAGACCATTTTACAATTTGGGCCCAAGTTAGAAGCAGAGCCTAAGGTGTAAATTATCGATAGTCCATATCTCGGAAACTATAAGAGATAATGCAATTTGCCAACCGGCAATGTAATTAGCATGCCGAATATTACTTGGAATGTGAATTGGAACGAAATCGCCAATAGATAAGACCATTTTACGATTTGGGCCCAAGTTAGAAGCAGAGCCTAAGGTGTAAATTATCGATAGTCCATATCTCGGAAACTATAAGAGATAATGCAATTTGGCAACCGGCAATGTAATTAGCATGCCGAATATTACTTGGAATGTGAATTGGAACGAAATCGCCAATAGATAAAACCATTTTACAATTTGTGCCCAAGTTAGAAGCAGAGCCTAAGGTGTAAATTATCGATAGTCCATATCTCGGAAACTATAAGAGATAATGTAATTTGGCAACCGGCAATGTAATTAGCATGCCGAGTATTACTTGGAATGTGAATTGGAACGAAATCGCCAATAGATAAGACCATTTTACAATTTGGGCCCAAGTTAGAAGCAGAGCCTAAGGTGTAAATTATCGATAGTCCATATCTCGGAAACTATAAGAGATAATGCAATTTGGCAACCGGCAATGTAATTAGCATGCCGAATATTACTTGGAATGTGAATTGTAACGAAATCGCCAATAGATAAGACCATTTTACAATTTGGGCCCAAGTTAGAAGCAGAGCCTAAGGTGTAAATTATTGATAGTCCATATCTCGGAAACTATAAGAGATAATGCAATTTCGCAATCGGCAATGTAATTAGCATGCCGAATATCACTTGGACTGTGAATTGGGACGAAATCGCCAATAGATAAGACCATTTTACAATTTGGGCCCAAGTTAGAAGCAGAGCCTAAGGTGTAAATTATTGATAGTCCATATCTCGGAAACTATAAGAGATAATGCAATTTGGCAACCGGCAATGTAATTAGCATGCCGAATATTACTTGGATTGTGAATTGGAACGAAATCGCCAATAGATAAGACCATTTTACAATTTGGGCCCAAGTGAGAAGCAGAGCCTAAGGTGTAAATTATCGATAGTCCATATCTCGGAAACTATAAGAGATAATGCAATTTGGCAACCGGCAATGTAATTAGCATGCCGAATATTACTTGGAATGTGAATTGGAACGAAATCGCCAATAGATAAGACCATTTTACAATTTGGGCCCAAGTTAGAAGCAGAGCCTAAGGTGTAAATTATCGATAGTCCATATCTCGGAAACTATAAGAGATAATGCAATTTGGCAACCGGCAATGTAATTAGCATGCCGAATATTACTTGGAATGTGAATTGGAACGAAATCGCCAATAGATAAGACCATTTTACAATTTGGGCCCAAGTTAGAAGCAGAGCCTAAGGTGTAAATTATTGATAGTCCATATCTCGGAAACTATAAGAGATAATGCAATTTCGCAACCGGCAATGTAATTAGCATGCCGAATATCACTTGGAATGTGAATTGGGACGAAATCGCCAATAGATAAGACCATTTTACAATTTGGGCCCAAGTTAGAAGCAGAGCCTAAGGTGTAAATTATCGATAGTCCATATCTCGGAAACTATAAGAGATAATGCAATTTGGCAACCGGCAATGTAATTAGCATGCCGAATATTACTTGGAATGTGAATTGGAACGAAATCGCCAATAGATAAGACCATTTTACAATTTGGGCCCAAGTTAGAAGCAGAGCCTAAGGTGTAAATTATCGATAGTCCATATCTCGGAAACTATAAGAGATAATGCAATTTGGCAACCGGCAATGTAATTAGCATGCCGAATATTACTGGGAATGTGAATTGGAACGAAATCGCCAATAGATAAGACCATTTTACAATTTGGGCCCAAGTTAGAAGTAGAGCCTAAGGTGTAAATTATCGATAGTCCATATCTCGGAAACTATAAGAGATAATGCAATTTGGCAACCGGCAATGTAATTAGCATGCCGAATATTACTTGGAATGTGAATTGGAACGAAATCGCCAATAGATAAGACCATTTTACAATTTGGGCCCAAGTTATAAGCAGAGCCTATGGTGTAAATTATCGATAGTCCATATCTCGGAAACTATAAGAGATAATGCAATTTGGCAACCGGCAATGTAATTAGCATGCCGAATATTACTTGGAATGTGAATTGGAACGAAATCGCCAATAGATAAGACCATTTTACAATTTGGGCCCAAGTTAGAAGCAGAGCCTAAGGTGTAAATTATCGATAGTCCATATCTCGGAAACTATAAGAGTTAATGCAATTTGGCAACCGGCAATGTAATTAGCATGCCGAATATTACTTGGAATGTGAATTGGAACGAAATCGCCAATAGATAAGACCATTTGACAATTTGGGCCCAAGTTAGAAGCAGAGCCTAAGGTGTAAATTATCGATAGTCCATATCTCGGAAACTATAAGAGATAATGCAATTTGGCAACCGGCAATGTAATTAGCATGCCGAATATTACTTGGAATGTGAATTGGAACGAAATCGCCAACAGATAAGACCATTTTACAATTTGGGCCCAAGTTAGAAGCAGAGCCTAAGGTGTAAATTATCGATAGTCCATATCTCGGAAACTATAAGAGATAATGCAATTTGGCAACCGGCAATGTAATTAGCATGCCGAATATTACTTGGAATGTGAATTGGAACGAAATCGCCAATAGATAAGACCATTTTACAATTTGGGCCCAAGTTAGAAGCAGAGCCTAAGGTGTAAATTATTGATAGTCCATATCTCGGAAACTATAAGAGATAATGCAATTTCGCAACCGGCAATGTAATTAGCATGCCGAATATTACTTGGAGTGTGAATTGGAACGAAATCGCCAATAGGTAAGACCATTTTACAATTTGGGCCCAAGTTAGAAGCAGAGCCTAAGGTGTAAATTATCGATAGTCCATATCTCGGAAACTATAAGAGATAATGCAATTTGGCAACCGGCAATGTAATTAGCATGCCGAATATTACTTGGAATGTTAATTGGAACGAAATCGCCAATAGATAAGGCCATTTTACAATTTGGGCCCAAGTTAGAAGCAGAGCCTAAGGTGTAAATTATCGATAGTCAATATCTCGGAAACTATAAGAGATAATGCAATTTGGCAACCGGCAATGTAATTAGCATGCCGAATATTACTTGGAATGTGAATTGGAACGAAATCGCCAATAGATAAGACCATTTTACAATTTGGGCCCAAGTTAGAAGCAGAGCCTAAGGTGTAAATTATTGATAGTCCATATCTCGGAAACTATAAGAGATAATGCAATTTCGCAACCGGCAATGTAATTAGCATGCCGAATATTACTTTGAGTGTGAATTGGAACAAAATCGCCAATAGATAAGACCATTTTACAATTTGGGCCCAAGTTAGAAGCAGAGCCTAAGGTGTAAATTATCGATAGTCCATATCTCGGAAACTATAAGAGATAATGCAATTTGGCAACCGGCAATGTAATTAGCATGCCGAATATTACTTGGAATGTGAATTGGAACGAAATCGCCAATAGATAAGACCATTTTACAATTTGGGCCCAAGTTAGAAGCAGAGCCTAAGGTGTTAATTATCGATAGTCCATATCTCGGAAACTATAAGAGATAATGCAATTTGGCAACCGGAAATGTAATTAGCATGCCGAATATTACTTGGAATGTGAATTGGAACGAAATCGCCAATAGATAAGACCATTTTACAATTTGGGCCCAAGTTAGAAGCAGAGCCTAAGGTGTAAATTATTGATAGTCCATATCTCGGAAACTATAAGAGATAATGCAATTTCGCAACCGGCAATGTAATTAGCATGCCGAATATCACTTGGAATGTGAATTGGGACGAAATCGCCAATAGATAAGACCATTTTACAATTTGGGCCCAAGTTAGAAGCAGAGCCTAAGGTGTAAATTATCGATAGTCCATATCTCGGAAACTATAAGAGATAATGCAATTTGGCAACCGGCAATGTAATTAGCATGCCGAATATTACTTGGAATGTGAATTGGAACGAAATCGCCAATAGATAAGACCATTTTACAATTTGGGCCCAAGTTAGAAGCAGAGCCTAAGGTGTAAATTATCGATAGTCCATATCTCGGAAACTATAAGAGATAATGCAATTTGGCAACCGGCAATGTAATTAGCATGCCGAATATTACTTGGAATGTGAATTGGAACGAAATCGCCAATAGGTAATGCTATTTTACAATTTGGGCCCAAGTTAGAAGCAGAGCCTAAGGTGTAAATTATCGATAGTCCATATCTCGGAAACTATAAGAGATAATGCAATTTGGCAACCGGCAATGTAATAAGCATGCCGAATATTACTTGGAATGTGAATTGGAACGAAATCGCCAATAGATAAGACCATTTTACAATTTGGGCCCAAGTTAGAAGCAGAGCCTAAGGTGTAAATTATCGATAGTCCATATCTCGGAAACTATAAGAAATAATGCAATTTGGCAACCGGCAATGTAATTAGCATGCCGAATATTACTTGGAATGTGAATTGGAACGAAATCGCCAATAGGTAAGACCATTTTACAATTTGGGCCCAAGTTAGAAGCAGAGCCTAAGGTGTAAATTATTGATAGTCCATATCTCGGAAACTATAAGAGATAATGCAATTTCGCAACCGGCAATGTAATTAGCATGCCGAATATCACTTGGAATGTGAATTGGGACGAAATCGCCAATAGATAAGACCATTTTACAATTTGGGCCCAAGTTAGAAGCAGAGCCTAAGGTGTAAATTATCGATAGTCCATATCTCGGAAACTATAAGAGATAATGCAATTTGGCAACCGGCAATGTAATTAGCATGCCGAATATTACTTGGAATGTGAATTGGAACGAAATCGCCAATAGATAAGACCATTTTACAATTTGGGCCCAAGTTAGAAGCAGAGCCTAAGATGTAAATTATCGATAGTCCATATCTTGGAAACTATAAGAGATAATGCAATTTGGCAACCGGCAATGTAATTAGCATGCCGAATATTACTTGGAATGTGAATTGGAACGAAATCGCCAATAGATAAGACCATTTTACAATTTGGGCCCAAGTTAGAAGCAGAGCCTAAGGTGTAAATTATCGATAGTCCATATCTCGGAAACTATAAGAGATAATTCAATTTGGCAACCGGCAATGTAATTAGCATGCCGGATATTACCTGGAATGTGAATTGGAACGAAATCGCCAATAGATAAGACCATTTTACAATTTGGGCCCAAGTTAGAAGCAGAGCCTAAGGTGTAAATTATCGATAGTCCATATCTCGGAAACTATAAGAGATAATTCAATTTGGCAACCGGCAATGTAATTAGCATGCCGGATATTACTTGGAATGTGAATTGGAACGAAATCGCCAATAGATAAGACCATTTTACAATTTGGGCCCAAGTTAGAAGCAGAGCCTAAGGTGTAAATTATCGATAGTCCATATCTCGGAAACTATAAGAGATAATGCAATTTGGCAACCGGCAATGTAATTAGCATGCCGAATATTACTTGGAATGTGAATTGGAACGAAATCGCCAATAGATAAGACCATTTTACAATTTGGGCCCAAGTTAGAAGCAGAGCCTAAGGTGTAAATTATCGATAGTCCATATCTCGGAAACTATAAGAGATAATGCAATTTGGCAACCGGCAATGTAATTAGCATGCCGAGTATTACTTGGAATGTGAATTGGAACGAAATCGCCAATAGATAAGACCATTTTACAATTTGGGCCCAAGTTAGAAGCAGAGCCTAAGGTGTAAATTATCGATAGTCCATATCTCGGAAACTATAAGAGATAATGCAATTTGGCAACCGGCAATGTAATTAGCATGCCGAATATTACTTGGAATGTGAATTGGAACGAAATCGCCAATAGATAAGACCATTTTACAATTTGGGCCCAAGTTAGAAACAGAGCCTAAGGTGTAAATTATTGATAGTCCATATCTCGGAAACTATAAGAGATAATGCAATTTCGCAATCGGCAATGTAATTAGCATGCCGAATATCACTTGGAATGTGAATTGGGACGAAATCGCCAATAGATAAGACCATTTTACAATTTGGGCCCAAGTTAGAAGCAGAGCCTAAGGTGTAAATTATCGATAGTCCATATCTCGGAAACTATAAGAGATAATGCAATTTGGCAACCGGCAATGTAATTAGCATGCCGAATATTACTTGGAATGTGAATTAGAACGAAATCGCCAATAGATAAGACCATTTTACAATTTGGGCCCAAGTTAGAAGCAGAGCCTAAGGTGTAAATTATCGATAGTCCATATCTCGGAAACTATAAGAGATAATGCAATTTGGCAACCGGCAATGTAATTGGCATGCCGAATATTACTTGGAATGTGAATTGGAACGAAATCGCCAATATATAAGACCATTTTACAATTTGGGCCCAAGTTAGAAGCAGAGCCTAAGGTGTAAATTACTGATAGTCCATATCTCGGAAACTATAAGAGATAATGCAATTTGGCAACCGGTAATGTAATTAGCATGCCGAATATTACTTGGAATGTGAATTGGAACGAAATCGCCAATAGATAAGGCCATTTTACAATTTGGGCCCAAGTTAGAAGCAGAGCCTAAGGTGTAAATTATCGATAGTCCATATCTCGGAAACTATAAGAGATAATGCAATTTGGCAACCGGCAATGTAATTATCATGCCGAATATTACTTGGAATGTGAATTGGAACGAAATCGCCAATAGATAAGACCATTTTACAATTTGGGCCCAAGTTAGAAGCAGAGCCTAAGGTGTAAATTATTGATAGTCCATATCTCGGAAACTATAAGAGATAATGCAATTTGGCAACCGGCAATGTAATTAGCATGCCGAATATTACTTGGAATGTGAATTGGAACGAAATCGCCAATAGATAAGACCATTTTACAATTTGGGCCCAAGTTAGAAGCAGAGCCTAAGGTGTAAATTATCGATAGTCCATATCTCGGAATCTATAAGAGATAATGCAATTTGGCAACCGGCAATGTAATTAGCATGCCGAATATTACTTGGAATGTGAATTGGAACGAAATCGCCAATAGATAAGACCATTTTACAATTTGGGCCCAAGTTAGAAGCAGAGCCTAAGGTGTAAATTATCGATAGTCCATATCTCGGAAACTATAAGAGATAATGCAATTTGGCAACCGGCAATGTAATTAGCATGCCGAATATTACTTGGAATGTGAATTGGAACGAAATCGCCAATAGATAAGGCCATTTTACAATTTGGACCCAAGTTAGAAGCAGAGCCTAAGGTGTAAATTATTGATAGTCCATATCTCGGAAACTATAAGAGATAATGCAATTTCGCAACCGGCAATGTAATTAGCATGCCGAATATCACTTGGAATGTGAATTGGGACGAAATCGCCAATAGATAAGACCATTTTACAATTTGGGCCCAAGTTAGAAGCAGAGCCTAAGGTGTAAATTATCGATAGTCCATATCTCGGAAACTATAAGAGATAATGCAATTTGGCAACCGGCAATGTAATTAGCATGCCGAATATTACTTGGAATGTGAATTGGAACGGAATCGCCAATAGATAAGACCATTTTACAATTTGGGCCCAAGTTAGAAGTAGAGCCTAAGGTGTAAATTATCGATAGTCCATATCTCGGAAACTATAAGAGATAATTCAATTTGGCAACCGGCAATGTAATTAGCATGCCGAATATTACTTGGAATGTGAATTGGAACGAAATCGCCAATAGATAAGACCATTTTACAATTTGGGCCCAAGTTAGAAGCAGAGCCTAAGGTGTAAATTATCGATAGTCCATATCTCGGAAACTATAAGAGATAATGCAATTTGGCAACCGGCAATGTAATTAGCATGCCGAATATTACTTGGAATGTGAATTGGAACGAAATCGCCAATAGAGAAGACCATTTTACAATTTGGGCCCAAGTTAGAAGCAGAGCCTAAGGTGTAAATTATCGATAGTCCATATCTCGGAAACTATAAGTGATAATGCAATTTGGCAACCGGCAATGTAATTAGCATGCCGAATATTACTTGGAATGTGAATTGGAACGAAATCGCCAATAGAGAAGACCATTTTACAATTTGGGCCCAAGTTAGAAGCAGAGCCTAAGGTGTAAATTATCGATAGTCCATATCTCGGAAACTATAAGAGATAATGCAATTTGCCAACCGGCAATGTAATTAGCATGCCGAATATTACTTGGAATGTGAATTGGAACGAAATCGCCAATAGATAAGACCATTTTACGATTTGGGCCCAAGTTAGAAGCAGAGCCTAAGGTGTAAATTATCGATAGTCCATATCTCGGAAACTATAAGAGATAATGCAATTTGGCAACCGGCAATGTAATTAGCATGCCGAATATTACTTGGAATGTGAATTGGAACGAAATCGCCAATAGATAAGACCCATTTTACAATTTGGGCCCAAGTTAGAAGCAGAGCCTAAGGTGTAAATTATCGATAGTCCATATCTCGGAAACTATAAGAGATAATGCAATTTGGCAACCGGCAATGTAATTAGCATGCCGAATATTACTTGGAATGTGAATTGTAACGAAATCGCCAATAGATAAGACCATTTTACAATTTGGGCCCAAGTTAGAAGCAGAGCCTAAGGTGTAAATTATTGATAGTCCATATCTCGGAAACTATAAGAGATAATGCAATTTCGCAATCGGCAATGTAATTAGCATGCCGAATATCACTTGGACTGTGAATTGGGACGAAATCGCCAATAGATAAGACCATTTTACAATTTGGGCCCAAGTTAGAAGCAGAGCCTAAGGTGTAAATTATTGATAGTCCATATCTCGGAAACTATAAGAGATAATGCAATTTGGCAACCGGCAATGTAATTAGCATGCCGAATATTACTTGGATTGTGAATTGGAACGAAATCGCCAATAGATAAGACCATTTTACAATTTGGGCCCAAGTGAGAAGCAGAGCCTAAGGTGTAAATTATCGATAGTCCATATCTCGGAAACTATAAGAGATAATGCAATTTGGCAACCGGCAATGTAATTAGCATGCCGAATATTACTTGGAATGTGAATTGGAACGAAATCGCCAATAGATAAGACCATTTTACAATTTGGGCCCAAGTTAGAAGCAGAGCCTAAGGTGTACATTATCGATAGTCCATATCTCGGAAACTATAAGAGATAATGCAATTTGGCAACCGGCAATGTAATTAGCATGCCGAATATTACTTGGAATGTGAATTGGAACGAAATCGCCAATAGATAAGACCATTTTACAATTTGGGCCCAAGTTAGAAGCAGAGCCTAAGGTGTAAATTATTGATAGTCCATATCTCGGAAACTATAAGAGATAATGCAATTTCGCAACCGGCAATGTAATTAGCATGCCGAATATCACTTGGAATGTGAATTGGGACGAAATCGCCAATAGATAAGACCATTTTACAATTTGGGCCCAAGTTAGAAGCAGAGCCTAAGGTGTAAATTATCGATAGTCCATATCTCGGAAACTATAAGAGATAATGCAATTTGGCAACCGGCAATGTAATTAGCATGCCGAATATTACTTGGAATGTGAATTGGAACGAAATCGCCAATAGATAAGACCATTTTACAATTTGGGCCCAAGTTAGAAGCAGAGCCTAAGGTGTAAATTATCGATAGTCCATATCTCGGAAACTATAAGAGATAATGCAATTTGGCAACCGGCAATGTAATTAGCATGCCGAATATTACTTGGAATGTGAATTGGAACGAAATCGCCAATAGATAAGACCATTTTACAATTTGGGCCCAAGTTAGAAGTAGAGCCTAAGGTGTAAATTATCGATAGTCCATATCTCGGAAACTATAAGAGATAATGCAATTTGGCAACCGGCAATGTAATTAGCATGCCGAATATTACTTGGAATGTGAATTGGAACGAAATCGCCAATAGATAAGACCATTTTACAATTTGGGCCCAAGTTATAAGCAGAGCCTATGGTGTAAATTATCGATAGTCCATATCTCGGAAACTATAAGAGATAATGCAATTTGGCAACCGGCAATGTAATTAGCATGCCGAATATTACTTGGAATGTGAATTGGAACGAAATCGCCAATAGATAAGACCATTTTACAATTTGGGCCCAAGTTAGAAGCAGAGCCTAAGGTGTAAATTATCGATAGTCCATATCTCGGAAACTATAAGAGATAATGCAATTTGGCAACCGGCAATGTAATTAGCATGCCGAATATTACTTGGAATGTGAATTGGAACGAAATCGCCAATAGATAAGACCATTTTACAATTTGGGCCCAAGTTAGAAGCAGAGCCTAAGGTGTAAATTATCGATAGTCCATATCTCGGAAACTATAAGAGATAATGCAATTTGGCAACCGGCAATGTAATTAGCATGCCGAATATTACTTGGAATGTGAATTGGAACGAAATCGCCAATAGATAAGACCATTTGACAATTTGGGCCCAAGTTAGAAGCAGAGCCTAAGGTGTAAATTATCGATAGTCCATATCTCGGAAACTATAAGAGATAATGCAATTTGGCAACCGGCAATGTAATTAGCATGCCGAATATTACTTGGAATGTGAATTGGAACGAAATCGCCAACAGATAAGACCATTTTACAATTTGGGCCCAAGTTAGAAGCAGAGCCTAAGGTGTAAATTATCGATAGTCCATATCTCGGAAACTATAAGAGATAATGCAATTTGGCAACCGGCAATGTAATTAGCATGCCGAATATTACTTGGAATGTGAATTGGAACGAAATCGCCAATAGATAAGACCATTTTACAATTTGGGCCCAAGTTAGAAGCAGAGCCTAAGGTGTAAATTATTGATAGTCCATATCTCGGAAACTATAAGAGATAATGCAATTTCGCAACCGGCAATGTAATTAGCATGCCGAATATTACTTGGAGTGTGAATTGGAACGAAATCGCCAATAGGTAAGACCATTTTACAATTTGGGCCCAAGTTAGAAGCAGAGCCTAAGGTGTAAATTATCGATAGTCCATATCTCGGAAACTATAAGAGATAATGCAATTTGGCAACCGGCAATGTAATTAGCATGCCGAATATTACTTGGAATGTTAATTGGAACGAAATCGCCAATAGATAAGGCCATTTTACAATTTGGGCCCAAGTTAGAAGCAGAGCCTAAGGTGTAAATTATCGATAGTCAATATCTCGGAAACTATAAGAGATAATGCAATTTGGCAACGGCAATGTAATTAGCATGCCGAATATTACTTGGAATGTGAATTGGAACGAAATCGCCAATAGATAAGACCATTTTACAATTTGGGCCCAAATTAGAAGCAGAGCCTAAGGTGTAAATTATTGATAGTCCATATCTCGGAAACTATAAGAGATAATGCAATTTCGCAACCGGCAATGTAATTAGCATGCCGAATATTACTTTGAGTGTGAATTGGAACAAAATCGCCAATAGATAAGACCATTTTACAATTTGGGCCCAAGTTAGAAGCAGAGCCTAAGGTGTAAATTATCGATAGTCCATATCTCGGAAACTATAAGAGATAATGCAATTTGGCAACCGGCAATGTAATTAGCATGCCGAATATTACTTGGAATGTGAATTGGAACGAAATCGCCAATAGATAAGACCATTTTACAATTTGGGCCCAAGTTAGAAGCAGAGCCTAAGGTGTTAATTATCGATAGTCCATATCTCGGAAACTATAAGAGATAATGCAATTTGGCAACCGGCAATGTAATTAGCATGCCGAATATTACTTGGAATGTGAATTGGAACGAAATCGCCAATAGATAAGACCATTTTACAATTTGGGCCCAAGTTAGAAGCAGAGCCTAAGGTGTAAATTATTGATAGTCCATATCTCGGAAACTATAAGAGATAATGCAATTTCGCAACCGGCAATGTAATTAGCATGCCGAATATCACTTGGAATGTGAATTGGGACGAAATCGCCAATAGATAAGACCATTTTACAATTTGGGCCCAAGTTAGAAGCAGAGCCTAAGGTGTAAATTATCGATAGTCCATATCTCGGAAACTATAAGAGATAATGCAATTTGGCAACCGGCAATGTAATTAGCATGCCGAATATTACTTGGAATGTGAATTGGAACGAAATCGCCAATAGATAAGACCATTTTACAATTTGGGCCCAAGTTAGAAGCAGAGCCTAAGGTGTAAATTATCGATAGTCCATATCTCGGAAACTATAAGAGATAATGCAATTTGGCAACCGGCAATGTAATTAGCATGCCGAATATTACTTGGAATGTGAATTGGAACGAAATCGCCAATAGGTAATGCTATTTTACAATTTGGGCCCAAGTTAGAAGCAGAGCCTAAGGTGTAAATTATCGATAGTCCATATCTCGGAAACTATAAGAGATAATGCAATTTGGCAACCGGCAATGTAATAAGCATGCCGAATATTACTTGGAATGTGAATTGGAACGAAATCGCCAATAGATAAGACCATTTTACAATTTGGGCCCAAGTTAGAAGCAGAGCCTAAGGTGTAAATTATTGATAGTCCATATCTCGGACACTATAAGAGATAATGCAATTTCGCAACCGGCAATGTAATTAGCATGCCGAATATTACTTGGAGTGTGAATTGGAACGAAATCGCCAATAGATAAGACCATTTTACAATTTGGGCCCAAGTTAGAAGCAGAGCCTAAGGTGTAAATTATCGATAGTCCATATCTCGGAAACTATAAGAGATAATGCAATTTGGCAACCGGCAATGTAATTAGCATGCCGAATATTACTTGGAATGTGAATTGGAACGAAATCGCCAATAGATAAGACCATTTTACAATTTGGGCCCAAGTTAGAAGCAGAGCCTAAGGTGTAAATTATCGATAGTCCATATCTCGGAAACTATAAGAGATAATTCAATTTGGCAACCGGCAATGTAATTAGCATGCCGAATATTACTTGGAATGTGAATTGGAACGAAATCGCCAATAGATAAGACCATTTTACAATTTGGGCCCAAGTTAGAAGCAGAGCCTAAGGTGTAAATTATCGATAGTCCATATCTCGGAAACTATAAGAGATAATGCAATTTGGCAACCGGCAATGTAATTAGCATGCCGAATATTACTTGGAATGTGAATTGGAACGAAATCGCCAATAGAGAAGACCATTTTACAATTTGGGCCCAAGTTAGAAGCAGAGCCTAAGGTGTAAATTATCGATAGTCCATATCTCGGAAACTATAAGTGATAATGCAATTTGGCAACCGGCAATGTAATTAGCATGCCGAATATTACTTGGAATGTGAATTGGAACGAAATCGCCAATAGAGAAGACCATTTTACAATTTGGGCCCAAGTTAGAAGCAGAGCCTAAGGTGTAAATTATCGATAGTCCATATCTCGGAAACTATAAGAGATAATGCAATTTGCCAACCGGCAATGTAATTAGCATGCCGAATATTACTTGGAATGTGAATTGGAACGAAATCGCCAATAGATAAGACCATTTTACGATTTGGGCCCAAGTTAGAAGCAGAGCCTAAGGTGTAAATTATCGATAGTCCATATCTCGGAAACTATAAGAGATAATGCAATTTGGCAACCGGCAATGTAATTAGCATGCCGAATATTACTTGGAATGTGAATTGGAACGAAATCGCCAATAGATAAAACCATTTTACAATTTGTGCCCAAGTTAGAAGCAGAGCCTAAGGTGTAAATTATCGATAGTCCATATCTCGGAAACTATAAGAGATAATGTAATTTGGCAACCGGCAATGTAATTAGCATGCCGAGTATTACTTGGAATGTGAATTGGAACGAAATCGCCAATAGATAAGACCATTTTACAATTTGGGCCCAAGTTAGAAGCAGAGCCTAAGGTGTAAATTATCGATAGTCCATATCTCGGAAACTATAAGAGATAATGCAATTTGGCAACCGGCAATGTAATTAGCATGCCGAATATTACTTGGAATGTGAATTGTAACGAAATCGCCAATAGATAAGACCATTTTACAATTTGGGCCCAAGTTAGAAGCAGAGCCTAAGGTGTAAATTATTGATAGTCCATATCTCGGAAACTATAAGAGATAATGCAATTTCGCAATCGGCAATGTAATTAGCATGCCGAATATCACTTGGACTGTGAATTGGGACGAAATCGCCAATAGATAAGACCATTTTACAATTTGGGCCCAAGTTAGAAGCAGAGCCTAAGGTGTAAATTATTGATAGTCCATATCTCGGAAACTATAAGAGATAATGCAATTTGGCAACCGGCAATGTAATTAGCATGCCGAATATTACTTGGATTGTGAATTGGAACGAAATCGCCAATAGATAAGACCATTTTACAATTTGGGCCCAAGTGAGAAGCAGAGCCTAAGGTGTAAATTATCGATAGTCCATATCTCGGAAACTATAAGAGATAATGCAATTTGGCAACCGGCAATGTAATTAGCATGCCGAATATTACTTGGAATGTGAATTGGAACGAAATCGCCAATAGATAAGACCATTTTACAATTTGGGCCCAAGTTAGAAGCAGAGCCTAAGGTGTAAATTATCGATAGTCCATATCTCGGAAACTATAAGAGATAATGCAATTTGGCAACCGGCAATGTAATTAGCATGCCGAATATTACTTGGAATGTGAATTGGAACGAAATCGCCAATAGATAAGACCATTTTACAATTTGGGCCCAAGTTAGAAGCAGAGCCTAAGGTGTAAATTATTGATAGTCCATATCTCGGAAACTATAAGAGATAATGCAATTTCGCAACCGGCAATGTAATTAGCATGCCGAATATCACTTGGAATGTGAATTGGGACGAAATCGCCAATAGATAAGACCATTTTACAATTTGGGCCCAAGTTAGAAGCAGAGCCTAAGGTGTAAATTATCGATAGTCCATATCTCGGAAACTATAAGAGATAATGCAATTTGGCAACCGGCAATGTAATTAGCATGCCGAATATTACTTGGAATGTGAATTGGAACGAAATCGCCAATAGATAAGACCATTTTACAATTTGGGCCCAAGTTAGAAGCAGAGCCTAAGGTGTAAATTATCGATAGTCCATATCTCGGAAACTATAAGAGATAATGCAATTTGGCAACCGGCAATGTAATTAGCATGCCGAATATTACTGGGAATGTGAATTGGAACGAAATCGCCAATAGATAAGACCATTTTACAATTTGGGCCCAAGTTAGAAGTAGAGCCTAAGGTGTAAATTATCGATAGTCCATATCTCGGAAACTATAAGAGATAATGCAATTTGGCAACCGGCAATGTAATTAGCATGCCGAATATTACTTGGAATGTGAATTGGAACGAAATCGCCAATAGATAAGACCATTTTACAATTTGGGCCCAAGTTATAAGCAGAGCCTATGGTGTAAATTATCGATAGTCCATATCTCGGAAACTATAAGAGATAATGCAATTTGGCAACCGGCAATGTAATTAGCATGCCGAATATTACTTGGAATGTGAATTGGAACGAAATCGCCAATAGATAAGACCATTTTACAATTTGGGCCCAAGTTAGAAGCAGAGCCTAAGGTGTAAATTATCGATAGTCCATATCTCGGAAACTATAAGAGTTAATGCAATTTGGCAACCGGCAATGTAATTAGCATGCCGAATATTACTTGGAATGTGAATTGGAACGAAATCGCCAATAGATAAGACCATTTGACAATTTGGGCCCAAGTTAGAAGCAGAGCCTAAGGTGTAAATTATCGATAGTCCATATCTCGGAAACTATAAGAGATAATGCAATTTGGCAACCGGCAATGTAATTAGCATGCCGAATATTACTTGGAATGTGAATTGGAACGAAATCGCCAACAGATAAGACCATTTTACAATTTGGGCCCAAGTTAGAAGCAGAGCCTAAGGTGTAAATTATCGATAGTCCATATCTCGGAAACTATAAGAGATAATGCAATTTGGCAACCGGCAATGTAATTAGCATGCCGAATATTACTTGGAATGTGAATTGGAACGAAATCGCCAATAGATAAGACCATTTTACAATTTGGGCCCAAGTTAGAAGCAGAGCCTAAGGTGTAAATTATTGATAGTCCATATCTCGGAAACTATAAGAGATAATGCAATTTCGCAACCGGCAATGTAATTAGCATGCCGAATATTACTTGGAGTGTGAATTGGAACGAAATCGCCAATAGGTAAGACCATTTTACAATTTGGGCCCAAGTTAGAAGCAGAGCCTAAGGTGTAAATTATCGATAGTCCATATCTCGGAAACTATAAGAGATAATGCAATTTGGCAACCGGCAATGTAATTAGCATGCCGAATATTACTTGGAATGTGAATTGGAACGAAATCGCCAATAGATAAGGCCATTTTACAATTTGGGCCCAAGTTAGAAGCAGAGCCTAAGGTGTAAATTATCGATAGTCAATATCTCGGAAACTATAAGAGATAATGCAATTTGGCAACCGGCAATGTAATTAGCATGCCGAATATTACTTGGAATGTGAATTGGAACGAAATCGCCAATAGATAAGACCATTTTACAATTTGGGCCCAAGTTAGAAGCAGAGCCTAAGGTGTAAATTATCGATAGTCCATATCTCGGAAACTATAAGAGATAATGCAATTTCGCAACCGGCAATGTAATTAGCATGCCGAATATTACTTGGAATGTGAATTGGAACGAAATCGCCAATAGATAAGACCATTTTACAATTTGGGCCCAAGTTAGAAGCAGAGCCTAAGGTGTAAATTATCGATAGTCCATATCTCGGAAACTATAAGAGATAATGCAATTTGGCAACCGGCAATGTAATTAGCATGCCGAATATTACTTGGAATGTGAATTGGAACGAAATCGCCAATAGATAAGACCATTTTACAATTTGGGCCCAAGTTAGAAGCAGAGCCTAAGGTGTAAATTATCGATAGTCCATATCTCGGAAACTATAAGAGATAATGCAATTTGGCAACCGGCAATGTAATTAGCATGCCGAATATTACTTGGAATGTGAATTGGAACGAAATCGCCAATAGATAAGACCATTTTACAATTTGGGCCCAAGTTAGAAGCAGAGCCTAAGGTGTAAATTATTGATAGTCCATATCTCGGAAACTATAAGAGATAATGCAATTTCGCAACCGGCAATGTAATTAGCATGCCGAATATCACTTGGAATGTGAATTGGGACGAAATCGCCAATAGATAAGACCATTTTACAATTTGGGCCCAAGTTAGAAGCAGAGCCTAAGGTGTAAATTATCGATAGTCCATATCTCGGAAACTATAAGAGATAATGCAATTTGGCAACCGGCAATGTAATTAGCATGCCGAATATTACTTGGAATGTGAATTGGAACGAAATCGCCAATAGATAAGACCATTTTACAATTTGGGCCCAAGTTAGAAGCAGAGCCTAAGGTGTAAATTATCGATAGTCCATATCTCGGAAACTATAAGAGATAATGCAATTTGGCAACCGGCAATGTAATTAGCATGCCGAATATTACTTGGAATGTGAATTGGAACGAAATCGCCAATAGGTAATACCATTTTACAATTTGGGCCCAAGTTAGAAGCAGAGCCTAAGGTGTAAATTATCGATAGTCCATATCTCGGAAACTATAAGAGATAATGCAATTTGGCAACCGGCAATGTAATTAGCATGCCGAATATTACTTGGAATGTGAATTGGAACGAAATCGCCAATAGATAAGACCATTTTACAATTTGGGCCCAAGTTAGAAGCAGAGCCTAAGGTGTAAATTATCGATAGTCCATATCTCGGAAACTATAAGAGATAATGCAATTTGGCAACCGGCAATGTAATTAGCATGCCGAATATTACTTGGAATGTGAATTGGAACGAAATCGCCAATAGATAAGACCATTTTACAATTTGGGCCCAAGTTAGAAGCAGAGCCTAAGGTGTAAATTATTGATAGTCCATATCTCGGAAACTATAAGAGATAATGCAATTTCGCAACCGGCAATGTAATTAGCATGCCGAATATTACTTGGAATGTGAATTGGAACGAAATCGCCAATAGATAAGACCATTTTACAATTTGGGCCCAAGTTAGAAGCAGAGCCTAAGGTGTAAATTATCGATAGTCCATATCTCGGAAACTATAAGAGATAATGCAATTTGGCAACCGGCAATGTAATTAGCATGCCGAATATTACTTGGAATGTGAATTGGAACGAAATCGCCAATAGATAAGACCATTTTACAATTTGGGCCCAAGTTAGAAGCAGAGCCTAAGGTGTAAATTATCGATAGTCCATATCTCGGAAACTATAAGAGATAATGCAATTTGGCAACCGGCAATGTAATTAGCATGCCGAATATTACTTGGAATGTGAATTGGAACGAAATCGCCAATAGATAAGACCATTTTACAATTTGGGCCCAAGTTAGAAGCAGAGCCTAAGGTGTAAATTATCGATAGTCCATATCTCGGAAACTATAAGAGATAATTCAATTTGGCAACCGGCAATGTAATTAGCATGCCGAATATTACTTGGAATGTGAATTGGAACGAAATCGCCAATAGATAAGACCATTTTACAATTTGGGCCCAAGTTAGAAGCAGAGCCTAAGGTGTAAATTATCGATAGTCCATATCTCGGAAACTATAAGAGATAATGCAATTTGGCAACCGGCAATGTAATTAGCATGCCGAATATTACTTGGAATGTGAATTGGAACGAAATCGCCAATAGATAAGACCATTTTACAATTTGGGCCCAAGTTAGAAGCAGAGCCTAAGGTGTAAATTATCGATAGTCCATATCTCGGAAACTATAAGAGATAATGCAATTTGGCAACCGGCAATGTAATTAGCATGCCGAATATTACTTGGAATGTGAATTGGAACGAAATCGCCAATAGATAAGACCATTTTACAATTTGGGCCCAAGTTAGAAGCAGAGCCTAAGGTGTAAATTATCGATAGTCCATATCTCGGAAACTATAAGAGATAATGCAATTTGGCAACCGGCAATGTAATTAGCATGCCGAATATTACTTGGAATGTGAATTGGAACGAAATCGCCAATAGATAAGACCATTTTACAATTTGGGCCCAAGTTAGAAGCAGAGCCTAAGGTGTAAATTATCGATAGTCCATATCTCGGAAACTATAAGAGATAATGCAATTTGGCAACCGGCAATGTAATTAGCATGCCGAATATTACTTGGAATGTGAATTGGAACGAAATCGCCAATAGATAAGACCATTTTACAATTTGGGCCCAAGTTAGAAGCAGAGCCTAAGGTGTAAATTATCGATAGTCCATATCTCGGAAACTATAAGAGATAATGCAATTTGGCAACCGGCAATGTAATTAGCATGCCGAATATTACTTGGAATGTGAATTGGAACGAAATCGCCAATAGATAAGACCATTTTACAATTTGGGCCCAAGTTAGAAGCAGAGCCTAAGGTGTAAATTATCGATAGTCCATATCTCGGAAACTATAAGAGATAATGCAATTTGGCAACCGGCAATGTAATTAGCATGCCGAATATTACTTGGAATGTGAATTGGAACGAAATCGCCAATAGATAAGACCATTTTACAATTTGGGCCCAAGTTAGAAGCAGAGCCTAAGGTGTAAATTATCGATAGTCCATATCTCGGAAACTATAAGAGATAATGCAATTTGGCAACCGGCAATGTAATTAGCATGCCGAATATTACTTGGAATGTGAATTGGAACGAAATCGCCAATAGATAAGACCATTTTACAATTTGGGCCCAAGTTAGAAGCAGAGCCTAAGGTGTAAATTATCGATAGTCCATATCTCGGAAACTATAAGAGATAATGCAATTTGGCAACCGGCAATGTAATTAGCATGCCGAATATTACTTGGAATGTGAATTGGAACGAAATCGCCAATAGATAAGGCCATTTTACAATTTGGGCCCAAGTTAGAAGCAGAGCCTAAGGTGTAAATTATCGATAGTCCATATCTCGGAAACTATAAGAGATAATGCAATTTGGCAACCGGCAATGTAATTAGCATGCCGAATATTACTTGGAATGTGAATTGGAACGAAATCGCCAATAGATAAGACCATTTTACAATTTGGGCCCAAGTTAGAAGCAGAGCCTAAGGTGTAAATTATCGATAGTCCATATCTCGGAAACTATAAGAGATAATGCAATTTGGCAACCGGCAATGTAATTAGCATGCCGAATATTACTTGGAATGTGAATTGGAACGAAATCGCCAATAGATAAGACCATTTTACAATTTGGGCCCAAGTTAGAAGCAGAGCCTAAGGTGTAAATTATCGATAGTCCATATCTCGGAAACTATAAGAGATAATGCAATTTGGCAACCGGCAATGTAATTAGCATGCCGAATATTACTTGGAATGTGAATTGGAACGAAATCGCCAATAGATAAGACCATTTTACAATTTGGGCCCAAGTTAGAAGCAGAGCCTAAGGTGTAAATTATCGATAGTCCATATCTCGGAAACTATAAGAGATAATGCAATTTGGCAACCGGCAATGTAATTAGCATGCCGAATATTACTTGGAATGTGAATTGGAACGAAATCGCCAATAGATAAGACCATTTTACAATTTGGGCCCAAGTTAGAAGCAGAGCCTAAGGTGTAAATTATTGATAGTCCATATCTCGGAAACTATAAGAGATAATGCAATTTCGCAACCGGCAATGTAATTAGCATGCCGAATATCACTTGGAATGTGAATTGGGACGAAATCGCCAATAGATAAGACCATTTTACAATTTGGGCCCAAGTTAGAAGCAGAGCCTAAGGTGTAAATTATCGATAGTCCATATCTCGGAAACTATAAGAGATAATGCAATTTGGCAACCGGCAATGTAATTAGCATGCCGAATATTACTTGGAATGTGAATTGGAACGAAATCGCCAATAGATAAGACCATTTTACAATTTGGGCCCAAGTTAGAAGCAGAGCCTAAGGTGTAAATTATCGATAGTCCATATCTCGGAAACTATAAGAGATAATGCAATTTGGCAACCGGCAATGTAATTAGCATGCCGAATATTACTTGGAATGTGAATTGGAACGAAATCGCCAATAGATAAGACCATTTTACAATTTGGGCCCAAGTTAGAAGTAGAGCCTAAGGTGTAAATTATCGATAGTCCATATCTCGGAAACTATAAGAGATAATGCAATTTGGCAACCGGCAATGTAATTAGCATGCCGAATATTACTTGGAATGTGAATTGGAACGAAATCGCCAATAGATAAGACCATTTTACAATTTGGGCCCAAGTTATAAGCAGAGCCTATGGTGTAAATTATCGATAGTCCATATCTCGGAAACTATAAGAGATAATGCAATTTGGCAACCGGCAATGTAATTAGCATGCCGAATATTACTTGGAATGTGAATTGGAACGAAATCGCCAATAGATAAGACCATTTTACAATTTGGGCCCAAGTTAGAAGCAGAGCCTAAGGTGTAAATTATCGATAGTCCATATCTCGGAAACTATAAGAGTTAATGCAATTTGGCAACCGGCAATGTAATTAGCATGCCGAATATTACTTGGAATGTGATTTGGAACGAAATCGCCAATAGATAAGACCATTTTACAATTTGGGCCCAAGTTAGAAGCAGAGCCTAAGGTGTAAATTATCGATAGTCCATATCTCGGAAACTATAAGAGATAATGCAATTTGGCAACCGGCAATGTAATTAGCATGCCGAATATTACTTGGAATGTGAATTGGAACGAAATCGCCAACAGATAAGACCATTTTACAATTTGGGCCCAAGTTAGAAGCAGAGCCTAAGGTGTAAATTATCGATAGTCCATATCTCGGAAACTATAAGAGATAATGCAATTTGGCAACCGGCAATGTAATTAGCATGCCGAATATTACTTGGAATGTGAATTGGAACGAAATCGCCAATAGATAAGACCATTTTACAATTTGGGCCCAAGTTAGAAGCAGAGCCTAAGGTGTAAATTATTGATAGTCCATATCTCGGAAACTATAAGAGATAATGCAATTTCGCAACCGGCAATGTAATTAGCATGCCGAATATTACTTGGAGTGTGAATTGGAACGAAATCGCCAATAGGTAAGACCATTTTACAATTTGGGCCCAAGTTAGAAGCAGAGCCTAAGGTGTAAATTATCGATAGTCCATATCTCGGAAACTATAAGAGATAATGCAATTTGGCAACCGGCAATGTAATTAACATGCCGAATATTACTTGGAATGTTAATTGGAACGAAATCGCCAATAGATAAGGCCATTTTACAATTTGGGCCCAAGTTAGAAGCAGAGCCTAAGGTGTAAATTATCGATAGTCCATATCTCGGAAACTATAAGAGATAATGCAATTTGGCAACCGGCAATGTAATTAGCATGCCGAATATTACTTGGAATGTGAATTGGAACGAAATCGCCAATAGATAAGACCATTTTACAATTTGGGCCCAAGTTAGAAGCAGAGCCTAAGGTGTAAATTATTGATAGTCCATATCTCGGAAACTATAAGAGATAATGCAATTTCGCAACCGGCAATGTAATTAGCATGCCGAATATTACTTTGAGTGTGAATTGGAACGAAATCGCCAATAGATAAGACCATTTTACAATTTGGGCCCAAGTTAGAAGCAGAGCCTAAGGTGTAAATTATCGATAGTCCATATCTCGGAAACTATAAGAGATAATGCAATTTGGCAACCGGCAATGTAATTAGCATGCCGAATATTACTTGGAATGTGAATTGGAACGAAATCGCCAATAGATAAGACCATTTTACAATTTGGGCCCAAGTTAGAAGCAGAGCCTAAGGTGTAAATTATCGATAGTCCATATCTCGGAAACTATAAGAGATAATGCAATTTGGCAACCGGCAATGTAATTAGCATGCCGAATATTACTTGGAATGTGAATTGGAACGAAATCGCCAATAGATAAGACCATTTTACAATTTGGGCCCAAGTTAGAAGCAGAGCCTAAGGTGTAAATTATTGATAGTCCATATCTCGGAAACTATAAGAGATAATGCAATTTGGCAACCGGCAATGTAATTAGCATGCCGAATATTACTTGGAATGTGAATTGGAACGAAATCGCCAATAGATAAGACCATTTTACAATTTGGGCCCAAGTTAGAAGCAGAGCCTAAGGTGTAAATTATCGATAGTCCATATCTCGGAAACTATAAGAGATAATGCAATTTGGCAACCGGCAATGTAATTAGCATGCCGAATATTACTTGGAATGTGAATTGGAACGAAATCGCCAATAGATAAGACCATTTTACAATTTGGGCCCAAGTTAGAAGCAGAGCCTAAGGTGTAAATTATGGATAGTCCATATCTCGGAAACTATAAGAGATAATGCAATTTCGCAACCGGCAATGTAATTAGCATGCCGAATATCACTTGGAATGTGAATTGGGACGAAATCGCCAATAGATAAGACCATTTTACAATTTGGGCCCAAGTTAGAAGCAGAGCCTAAGGTGTAAATTATCGATAGTCCATATCTCGGAAACTATAAGAGATAATGCAATTTGGCAACCGGCAATGTAATTAGCATGCCGAATATTACTTGGAATGTGAATTGGAACGAAATCGCCAATAGATAAGACCATTTTACAATTTGGGCCCAAGTTAGAAGCAGAGCCTAAGGTGTAAATTATCGATAGTCCATATCTCGGAAACTATAAGAGATAATGCAATTTGGCAACCGGCAATGTAATTAGCATGCCGAATATTACTTGGAATGTGAATTGGAACGAAATCGCCAATAGGTAAGGCTATTTTACAATTTGGGCCCAAGTTAGAAGCAGAGCCTAAGGTGTAAATTATCGATAGTCCATATCTCGGAAACTATAAGAGATAATGCAATTTGGCAACCGGCAATGTAATTAGCATGCCGAATATTACTTGGAATGTGAATTGGAACGAAATCGCCAATAGATAAGACCATTTTACAATTTGGGCCCAAGTTAGAAGCAGAGCCTAAGGTGTAAATTATCGATAGTCCATATCTCGGAAACTATAAGAGATAATGCAATTTGGCAACCGGCAATGTAATTAGCATGCCGAATATTACTTGGAATGTGAATTGGAACGAAATCGCCAATAGGTAAGACCATTTTACAATTTGGGCCCAAGTTAGAAGCAGAGCCTAAGGTGTAAATTATTGATAGTCCATATCTCGGAAACTATAAGAGATAATGCAATTTCGCAACCGGCAATGTAATTAGCATGCCGAATATCACTTGGAATGTGAATTGGGACGAAATCGCCAATAGATAAGACCATTTTACAATTTGGGCCCAAGTTAGAAGCAGAGCCTAAGGTGTAAATTATCGATAGTCCATATCTCGGAAACTATAAGAGATAATGCAATTTGGCAACCGGCAATGTAATTAGCATGCCGAATATTACTTGGAATGTGAATTGGAACGAAATCGCCAATAGATAAGACCATTTTACAATTTGGGCCCAAGTTAGAAGCAGAGCCTAAGGTGTAAATTATCGATAGTCCATATCTCGGAAACTATAAGAGATAATGCAATTTGGCAACCGGCAATGTAATTAGCATGCCGAATATTACTTGGAATGTGAATTGGAACGAAATCGCCAATAGATAAGACCATTTTACAATTTGGGCCCAAGTTAGAAGTAGAGCCTAAGGTGTAAATTATCGATAGTCCATATCTCGGAAACTATAAGAGATAATGCAATTTGGCAACCGGCAATGTAATTAGCATGCCGAATATTACTTGGAATGTGAATTGGAACGAAATCGCCAATAGATAAGACCATTTTACAATTTGGGCCCAAGTTATAAGCAGAGCCTATGGTGTAAATTATCGATAGTCCATATCTCGGAAACTATAAGAGATAATGCAATTTGGCAACCGGCAATGTAATTAGCATGCCGAATATTACTTGGAATGTGAATTGGAACGAAATCGCCAATAGATAAGACCATTTTACAATTTGGGCCCAAGTTAGAAGCAGAGCCTAAGGTGTAAATTATCGATAGTCCATATCTCGGAAACTATAAGAGTTAATGCAATTTGGCAACCGGCAATGTAATTAGCATGCCGAATATTACTTGGAATGTGATTTGGAACGAAATCGCCAATAGATAAGACCATTTTACAATTTGGGCCCAAGTTAGAAGCAGAGCCTAAGGTGTAAATTATCGATAGTCCATATCTCGGAAACTATAAGAGATAATGCAATTTGGCAACCGGCAATGTAATTAGCATGCCGAATATTACTTGGAATGTGAATTGGAACGAAATCGCCAACAGATAAGACCATTTTACAATTTGGGCCCAAGTTAGAAGCAGAGCCTAAGGTGTAAATTATCGATAGTCCATATCTCGGAAACTATAAGAGATAATGCAATTTGGCAACCGGCAATGTAATTAGCATGCCGAATATTACTTGGAATGTGAATTGGAACGAAATCGCCAATAGATAAGACCATTTTACAATTTGGGCCCAAGTTAGAAGCAGAGCCTAAGGTGTAAATTATTGATAGTCCATATCTCGGAAACTATAAGAGATAATGCAATTTCGCAACCGGCAATGTAATTAGCATGCCGAATATTACTTGGAGTGTGAATTGGAACGAAATCGCCAATAGGTAAGACCATTTTACAATTTGGGCCCAAGTTAGAAGCAGAGCCTAAGGTGTAAATTATCGATAGTCCATATCTCGGAAACTATAAGAGATAATGCAATTTGGCAACCGGCAATGTAATTAACATGCCGAATATTACTTGGAATGTTAATTGGAACGAAATCGCCAATAGATAAGGCCATTTTACAATTTGGGCCCAAGTTAGAAGCAGAGCCTAAGGTGTAAATTATCGATAGTCCATATCTCGGAAACTATAAGAGATAATGCAATTTGGCAACCGGCAATGTAATTAGCATGCCGAATATTACTTGGAATGTGAATTGGAACGAAATCGCCAATAGATAAGACCATTTTACAATTTGGGCCCAAGTTAGAAGCAGAGCCTAAGGTGTAAATTATTGATAGTCCATATCTCGGAAACTATAAGAGATAATGCAATTTCGCAACCGGCAATGTAATTAGCATGCCGAATATTACTTTGAGTGTGAATTGGAACGAAATCGCCAATAGATAAGACCATTTTACAATTTGGGCCCAAGTTAGAAGCAGAGCCTAAGGTGTAAATTATCGATAGTCCATATCTCGGAAACTATAAGAGATAATGCAATTTGGCAACCGGCAATGTAATTAGCATGCCGAATATTACTTGGAATGTGAATTGGAACGAAATCGCCAATAGATAAGACCATTTTACAATTTGGGCCCAAGTTAGAAGCAGAGCCTAAGGTGTAAATTATCGATAGTCCATATCTCGGAAACTATAAGAGATAATGCAATTTGGCAACCGGCAATGTAATTAGCATGCCGAATATTACTTGGAATGTGAATTGGAACGAAATCGCCAATAGATAAGACCATTTTACAATTTGGGCCCAAGTTAGAAGCAGAGCCTAAGGTGTAAATTATTGATAGTCCATATCTCGGAAACTATAAGAGATAATGCAATTTGGCAACCGGCAATGTAATTAGCATGCCGAATATTACTTGGAATGTGAATTGGAACGAAATCGCCAATAGATAAGACCATTTTACAATTTGGGTCCAAGTTAGAAGCAGAGCCTAAGGTGTAAATTATCGATAGTCCATATCTCGGAAACTATAAGAGATAATGCAATTTGGCAACCGGCAATGTAATTAGCATGCCGAATATTACTTGGAATGTGAATTGGAACGAAATCGCCAATAGATAAGACCATTTTACAATTTGGGCCCAAGTTAGAAGCAGAGCCTAAGGTGTAAATTATGGATAGTCCATATCTCGGAAACTATAAGAGATAATGCAATTTCGCAACCGGCAATGTAATTAGCATGCCGAATATCACTTGGAATGTGAATTGGGACGAAATCGCCAATAGATAAGACCATTTTACAATTTGGGCCCAAGTTAGAAGCAGAGCCTAAGGTGTAAATTATCGATAGTCCATATCTCGGAAACTATAAGAGATAATGCAATTTGGCAACCGGCAATGTAATTAGCATGCCGAATATTACTTGGAATGTGAATTGGAACGAAATCGCCAATAGATAAGACCATTTTACAATTTGGGCCCAAGTTAGAAGCAGAGCCTAAGGTGTAAATTATCGATAGTCCATATCTCGGAAACTATAAGAGATAATGCAATTTGGCAACCGGCAATGTAATTAGCATGCCGAATATTACTTGGAATGTGAATTGGAACGAAATCGCCAATAGGTAAGGCTATTTTACAATTTGGGCCCAAGTTAGAAGCAGAGCCTAAGGTGTAAATTATCGATAGTCCATATCTCGGAAACTATAAGAGATAATGCAATTTGGCAACCGGCAATGTAATTAGCATGCCGAATATTACTTGGAATGTGAATTGGAACGAAATCGCCAATAGATAAGACCATTTTACAATTTGGGCCCAAGTTAGAAGCAGAGCCTAAGGTGTAAATTATCGATAGTCCATATCTCGGAAACTATAAGAGATAATGCAATTTGGCAACCGGCAATGTAATTAGCATGCCGAATATTACTTGGAATGTGAATTGGAACGAAATCGCCAATAGGTAAGACCATTTTACAATTTGGGCCCAAGTTAGAAGCAGAGCCTAAGGTGTAAATTATTGATAGTCCATATCTCGGAAACTATAAGAGATAATGCAATTTCGCAACCGGCAATGTAATTAGCATGCCGAATATCACTTGGAATGTGAATTGGGACGAAATCGCCAATAGATAAGACCATTTTACAATTTGGGCCCAAGTTAGAAGCAGAGCCTAAGGTGTAAATTATCGATAGTCCATATCTCGGAAACTATAAGAGATAATGCAATTTGGCAACCGGCAATGTAATTAGCATGCCGAATATTACTTGGAATGTGAATTGGAACGAAATCGCCAATAGATAAGACCATTTTACAATTTGGGCCCAAGTTAGAAGCAGAGCCTAAGGTGTAAATTATCGATAGTCCATATCTCGGAAACTATAAGAGATAATGCAATTTGGCAACCGGCAATGTAATTAGCATGCCGAATATTACTTGGAATGTGAATTGGAACGAAATCGCCAATAGATAAGACCATTTTACAATTTGGGCCCAAGTTAGAAGTAGAGCCTAAGGTGTAAATTATCGATAGTCCATATCTCGGAAACTATAAGAGATAATGCAATTTGGCAACCGGCAATGTAATTAGCATGCCGAATATTACTTGGAATGTGAATTGGAACGAAATCGCCAATAGATAAGACCATTTTACAATTTGGGCCCAAGTTATAAGCAGAGCCTATGGTGTAAATTATCGATAGTCCATATCTCGGAAACTATAAGAGATAATGCAATTTGGCAACCGGCAATGTAATTAGCATGCCGAATATTACTTGGAATGTGAATTGGAACGAAATCGCCAATAGATAAGACCATTTTACAATTTGGGCCCAAGTTAGAAGCAGAGCCTAAGGTGTAAATTATCGATAGTCCATATCTCGGAAACTATAAGAGTTAATGCAATTTGGCAACCGGCAATGTAATTAGCATGCCGAATATTACTTGGAATGTGATTTGGAACGAAATCGCCAATAGATAAGACCATTTTACAATTTGGGCCCAAGTTAGAAGCAGAGCCTAAGGTGTAAATTATCGATAGTCCATATCTCGGAAACTATAAGAGATAATGCAATTTGGCAACCGGCAATGTAATTAGCATGCCGAATATTACTTGGAATGTGAATTGGAACGAAATCGCCAACAGATAAGACCATTTTACAATTTGGGCCCAAGTTAGAAGCAGAGCCTAAGGTGTAAATTATCGATAGTCCATATCTCGGAAACTATAAGAGATAATGCAATTTGGCAACCGGCAATGTAATTAGCATGCCGAATATTACTTGGAATGTGAATTGGAACGAAATCGCCAATAGATAAGACCATTTTACAATTTGGGCCCAAGTTAGAAGCAGAGCCTAAGGTGTAAATTATTGATAGTCCATATCTCGGAAACTATAAGAGATAATGCAATTTCGCAACCGGCAATGTAATTAGCATGCCGAATATTACTTGGAGTGTGAATTGGAACGAAATCGCCAATAGGTAAGACCATTTTACAATTTGGGCCCAAGTTAGAAGCAGAGCCTAAGGTGTAAATTATCGATAGTCCATATCTCGGAAACTATAAGAGATAATGCAATTTGGCAACCGGCAATGTAATTAACATGCCGAATATTACTTGGAATGTTAATTGGAACGAAATCGCCAATAGATAAGGCCATTTTACAATTTGGGCCCAAGTTAGAAGCAGAGCCTAAGGTGTAAATTATCGATAGTCCATATCTCGGAAACTATAAGAGATAATGCAATTTGGCAACCGGCAATGTAATTAGCATGCCGAATATTACTTGGAATGTGAATTGGAACGAAATCGCCAATAGATAAGACCATTTTACAATTTGGGCCCAAGTTAGAAGCAGAGCCTAAGGTGTAAATTATTGATAGTCCATATCTCGGAAACTATAAGAGATAATGCAATTTCGCAACCGGCAATGTAATTAGCATGCCGAATATTACTTTGAGTGTGAATTGGAACGAAATCGCCAATAGATAAGACCATTTTACAATTTGGGCCCAAGTTAGAAGCAGAGCCTAAGGTGTAAATTATCGATAGTCCATATCTCGGAAACTATAAGAGATAATGCAATTTGGCAACCGGCAATGTAATTAGCATGCCGAATATTACTTGGAATGTGAATTGGAACGAAATCGCCAATAGATAAGACCATTTTACAATTTGGGCCCAAGTTAGAAGCAGAGCCTAAGGTGTAAATTATCGATAGTCCATATCTCGGAAACTATAAGAGATAATGCAATTTGGCAACCGGCAATGTAATTAGCATGCCGAATATTACTTGGAATGTGAATTGGAACGAAATCGCCAATAGATAAGACCATTTTACAATTTGGGCCCAAGTTAGAAGCAGAGCCTAAGGTGTAAATTATTGATAGTCCATATCTCGGAAACTATAAGAGATAATGCAATTTGGCAACCGGCAATGTAATTAGCATGCCGAATATTACTTGGAATGTGAATTGGAACGAAATCGCCAATAGATAAGACCATTTTACAATTTGGGCCCAAGTTAGAAGCAGAGCCTAAGGTGTAAATTATCGATAGTCCATATCTCGGAAACTATAAGAGATAATGCAATTTGGCAACCGGCAATGTAATTAGCATGCCGAATATTACTTGGAATGTGAATTGGAACGAAATCGCCAATAGATAAGACCATTTTACAATTTGGGCCCAAGTTAGAAGCAGAGCCTAAGGTGTAAATTATGGATAGTCCATATCTCGGAAACTATAAGAGATAATGCAATTTCGCAACCGGCAATGTAATTAGCATGCCGAATATCACTTGGAATGTGAATTGGGACGAAATCGCCAATAGATAAGACCATTTTACAATTTGGGCCCAAGTTAGAAGCAGAGCCTAAGGTGTAAATTATCGATAGTCCATATCTCGGAAACTATAAGAGATAATGCAATTTGGCAACCGGCAATGTAATTAGCATGCCGAATATTACTTGGAATGTGAATTGGAACGAAATCGCCAATAGATAAGACCATTTTACAATTTGGGCCCAAGTTAGAAGCAGAGCCTAAGGTGTAAATTATCGATAGTCCATATCTCGGAAACTATAAGAGATAATGCAATTTGGCAACCGGCAATGTAATTAGCATGCCGAATATTACTTGGAATGTGAATTGGAACGAAATCGCCAATAGGTAAGGTTCGTCCATCGATCGATGGACGAACCTATTTTACAATTTGGGCCCAAGTTAGAAGCAGAGCCTAAGGTGTAAATTATCGATAGTCCATATCTCGGAAACTATAAGAGATAATGCAATTTGGCAACCGGCAATGTAATTAGCATGCCGAATATTACTTGGAATGTGAATTGGAACGAAATCGCCAATAGATAAGACCATTTTACAATTTGGGCCCAAGTTAGAAGCAGAGCCTAAGGTGTAAATTATCGATAGTCCATATCTCGGAAACTATAAGAGATAATGCAATTTGGCAACCGGCAATGTAATTAGCATGCCGAATATTACTTGGAATGTGAATTGGAACGAAATCGCCAATAGGTAAGACCATTTTACAATTTGGGCCCAAGTTAGAAGCAGAGCCTAAGGTGTAAATTATTGATAGTCCATATCTCGGAAACTATAAGAGATAATGCAATTTCGCAACCGGCAATGTAATTAGCATGCCGAATATCACTTGGAATGTGAATTGGGACGAAATCGCCAATAGATAAGACCATTTTACAATTTGGGCCCAAGTTAGAAGCAGAGCCTAAGGTGTAAATTATCGATAGTCCATATCTCGGAAACTATAAGAGATAATGCAATTTGGCAACCGGCAATGTAATTAGCATGCCGAATATTACTTGGAATGTGAATTGGAACGAAATCGCCAATAGATAAGACCATTTTACAATTTGGGCCCAAGTTAGAAGCAGAGCCTAAGGTGTAAATTATCGATAGTCCATATCTCGGAAACTATAAGAGATAATGCAATTTGGCAACCGGCAATGTAATTAGCATGCCGAATATTACTTGGAATGTGAATTGGAACGAAATCGCCAATAGATAAGACCATTTTACAATTTGGGCCCAAGTTAGAAGTAGAGCCTAAGGTGTAAATTATCGATAGTCCATATCTCGGAAACTATAAGAGATAATGCAATTTGGCAACCGGCAATGTAATTAGCATGCCGAATATTACTTGGAATGTGAATTGGAACGAAATCGCCAATAGATAAGACCATTTTACAATTTGGGCCCAAGTTATAAGCAGAGCCTATGGTGTAAATTATCGATAGTCCATATCTCGGAAACTATAAGAGATAATGCAATTTGGCAACCGGCAATGTAATTAGCATGCCGAATATTACTTGGAATGTGAATTGGAACGAAATCGCCAATAGATAAGACCATTTTACAATTTGGGCCCAAGTTAGAAGCAGAGCCTAAGGTGTAAATTATCGATAGTCCATATCTCGGAAACTATAAGAGTTAATGCAATTTGGCAACCGGCAATGTAATTAGCATGCCGAATATTACTTGGAATGTGATTTGGAACGAAATCGCCAATAGATAAGACCATTTTACAATTTGGGCCCAAGTTAGAAGCAGAGCCTAAGGTGTAAATTATCGATAGTCCATATCTCGGAAACTATAAGAGATAATGCAATTTGGCAACCGGCAATGTAATTAGCATGCCGAATATTACTTGGAATGTGAATTGGAACGAAATCGCCAACAGATAAGACCATTTTACAATTTGGGCCCAAGTTAGAAGCAGAGCCTAAGGTGTAAATTATCGATAGTCCATATCTCGGAAACTATAAGAGATAATGCAATTTGGCAACCGGCAATGTAATTAGCATGCCGAATATTACTTGGAATGTGAATTGGAACGAAATCGCCAATAGATAAGACCATTTTACAATTTGGGCCCAAGTTAGAAGCAGAGCCTAAGGTGTAAATTATTGATAGTCCATATCTCGGAAACTATAAGAGATAATGCAATTTCGCAACCGGCAATGTAATTAGCATGCCGAATATTACTTGGAGTGTGAATTGGAACGAAATCGCCAATAGGTAAGACCATTTTACAATTTGGGCCCAAGTTAGAAGCAGAGCCTAAGGTGTAAATTATCGATAGTCCATATCTCGGAAACTATAAGAGATAATGCAATTTGGCAACCGGCAATGTAATTAACATGCCGAATATTACTTGGAATGTTAATTGGAACGAAATCGCCAATAGATAAGGCCATTTTACAATTTGGGCCCAAGTTAGAAGCAGAGCCTAAGGTGTAAATTATCGATAGTCCATATCTCGGAAACTATAAGAGATAATGCAATTTGGCAACCGGCAATGTAATTAGCATGCCGAATATTACTTGGAATGTGAATTGGAACGAAATCGCCAATAGATAAGACCATTTTACAATTTGGGCCCAAGTTAGAAGCAGAGCCTAAGGTGTAAATTATTGATAGTCCATATCTCGGAAACTATAAGAGATAATGCAATTTCGCAACCGGCAATGTAATTAGCATGCCGAATATTACTTTGAGTGTGAATTGGAACGAAATCGCCAATAGATAAGACCATTTTACAATTTGGGCCCAAGTTAGAAGCAGAGCCTAAGGTGTAAATTATCGATAGTCCATATCTCGGAAACTATAAGAGATAATGCAATTTGGCAACCGGCAATGTAATTAGCATGCCGAATATTACTTGGAATGTGAATTGGAACGAAATCGCCAATAGATAAGACCATTTTACAATTTGGGCCCAAGTTAGAAGCAGAGCCTAAGGTGTAAATTATCGATAGTCCATATCTCGGAAACTATAAGAGATAATGCAATTTGGCAACCGGCAATGTAATTAGCATGCCGAATATTACTTGGAATGTGAATTGGAACGAAATCGCCAATAGATAAGACCATTTTACAATTTGGGCCCAAGTTAGAAGCAGAGCCTAAGGTGTAAATTATTGATAGTCCATATCTCGGAAACTATAAGAGATAATGCAATTTGGCAACCGGCAATGTAATTAGCATGCCGAATATTACTTGGAATGTGAATTGGAACGAAATCGCCAATAGATAAGACCATTTTACAATTTGGGCCCAAGTTAGAAGCAGAGCCTAAGGTGTAAATTATTGATAGTCCATATCTCGGAAACTATAAGAGATAATGCAATTTCGCAACCGGCAATGTAATTAGCATGCCGAATATTACTTTGAGTGTGAATTGGAACGAAATCGCCAATAGATAAGACCATTTTACAATTTGGGCCCAAGTTAGAAGCAGAGCCTAAGGTGTAAATTATCGATAGTCCATATCTCGGAAACTATAAGAGATAATGCAATTTGGCAACCGGCAATGTAATTAGCATGCCGAATATTACTTGGAATGTGAATTGGAACGAAATCGCCAATAGATAAGACCATTTTACAATTTGGGCCCAAGTTAGAAGCAGAGCCTAAGGTGTAAATTATCGATAGTCCATATCTCGGAAACTATAAGAGATAATGCAATTTGGCAACCGGCAATGTAATTAGCATGCCGAATATTACTTGGAATGTGAATTGGAACGAAATCGCCAATAGATAAGACCATTTTACAATTTGGGCCCAAGTTAGAAGCAGAGCCTAAGGTGTAAATTATTGATAGTCCATATCTCGGAAACTATAAGAGATAATGCAATTTGGCAACCGGCAATGTAATTAGCATGCCGAATATTACTTGGAATGTGAATTGGAACGAAATCGCCAATAGATAAGACCATTTTACAATTTGGGCCCAAGTTAGAAGCAGAGCCTAAGGTGTAAATTATCGATAGTCCATATCTCGGAAACTATAAGAGATAATGCAATTTGGCAACCGGCAATGTAATTAGCATGCCGAATATTACTTGGAATGTGAATTGGAACGAAATCGCCAATAGATAAGACCATTTTACAATTTGGGCCCAAGTTAGAAGCAGAGCCTAAGGTGTAAATTATGGATAGTCCATATCTCGGAAACTATAAGAGATAATGCAATTTCGCAACCGGCAATGTAATTAGCATGCCGAATATCACTTGGAATGTGAATTGGGACGAAATCGCCAATAGATAAGACCATTTTACAATTTGGGCCCAAGTTAGAAGCAGAGCCTAAGGTTTAAATTATCGATAGTCCATATCTCGGAAACTATAAGAGATAATGCAATTTGGCAACCGGCAATGTAATTAGCATGCCGAATATTACTTGGAATGTGAATTGGAACGAAATCGCCAATAGATAAGACCATTTTACAATTTGGGCCCAAGTTAGAAGCAGAGCCTAAGGTGTAAATTATCGATAGTCCATATCTCGGAAACTATAAGAGATAATGCAATTTGGCAACCGGCAATGTAATTAGCATGCCGAATATTACTTGGAATGTGAATT
>NW_027473084.1:0-74879 GCF_030347505.1 Rhynchophorus ferrugineus
TCTGCTTCTAACTTGGGCCCAAATTGTAAAATGGTCTTATCTATTGGCGATTTCGTTCCAATTCACAATCCAAGTAATATTCGGCATGCTAATTACATTGCCGGTTGCCAAATTGCATTATCTCTTATAGTTTCCGAGATATGGACTATCGATAATTTACAACTTAGGCTCTGCTTCTAACTTGGGCCCAAATTGTAAAATGGTCTTCTCTATTGGCGATTTCGTTCCAATTCACATTCCAAGTAATATTCGGCATGCTAATTACATTGCCGGTTGCCAAATTGCATTATCTCTTATAGTTTCCGAGATATGGACTATCGATAATTTACACCTTAGGCTCTGCTTCTAACTTGGGCCCAAATTGTAAAATGGTCTTCTCTATTGACGATTTCGTTCCAATTCACATTCCAAGTAATATTCGGCATGCTATTTACATTGCCGGTTGCTAAATTGCATTATCTCTTATAGTTTCCGAGATATGGACTATCGATAATTTACACCTTAGGCTCTGCTTCTAACTTGGGCCCAAATTGTAAAATCGTCTTATCTATTGGCGATTTCGTTCCAATTCACATTCCAAGTAATATTCGGCATGCTAATTACATTGCCGGTTGCCAAATTGCATTATCTCTTATAGTTTCCGAGATATGGGCTATCGGTAATTTACACCTTAGGCTCTGCTTCTAACTTGGGCCCAAATTGTAAAATGGTCTTATCTATTGGCGATTTCGTTCCAATTCACATTCCAAGTAATATCCGGCATGCTAATTACATTGCCGGTTGCCAAATTGCATTATCTCTTATCGTTTCCGAGATATGGACTATCGATAATTTACACCTTAGGCTCTGCTTCTAAATTGGGCCCAAATTGTAAAATGGTCTTATCTATTGGCGATTTCGTTCCAATTCACATTCCAAGTAATATTCGGCATGCTAATTACATTGCCGGTTGCCAAATTGCATTATCTCTTATAGTTTCCGAGATATGGACTATCGATAATTTACATCTTAGGCTCTGCTTCTAACTTGGGCCCAAATTGTAAAATCGTCTTATCTATTGGCGATTTCGTTCCAATTCACATTCCAAGTAATATTCGGCATGCTAATTACATTGCCGGTTGCCAAATTGCATTATCTCTTATAGTTTCCGAGATATGGACTATCGATAATTTACACCTTAGGCTCTGCTTCTAACTTGGGCCCAAATTGTAAAATGGTCTTATCTATTGGCGATTTCGTTCCAATTCACATTCCAAGTAATATCCGGCATGCTAATTACATTGCCGGTTGCCAAATTGAATTATCTCTTATAGTTTCCGAGATATGGACTATCGATAATTTACACCTTAGGCTCTGCTTCTAACTTGGGCCCAAATTGTAAAATGGTCTTATCTATTGGCGATTTCGTTCCAATTCACATTCCAAGTAATATTCGGCATGCTAATTACATTGCCGGTTGCCAAATTGAATTATCTCTTATAGTTTCCGAGATATGGACTATCGATAATTTACACCTTAGGCTCTGCTTCTAACTTGGGCCCAAATTGTAAAATGGTCTTATCTATTGGCGATTTCGTCCCAATTCACATTCCAAGTGATATTCGGCATGCTAATTACATTGCCGGTTGCGAAATTGCATTATCTCTTATAGTTTCCGAGATATGGACTATCAATAATTTACACCTTAGGCTCTGCTTCTAACTTGGGCCCAAATTGTAAAATGGTCTTATCTATTGGCGATTTCGTTTCAATTCACATTCCAAGTAATATTCGGCATGCTAATTACATTGCCGGTTGCCAAATTGAATTATCTCTTATAGTTTCCGAGATATGGACTATCGATAATTTACACCTTAGGCTCTGCTTCTAACTTGGGCCCAAATTGTAAAATGGTCTTACCTATTGGCGATTTCGTTCCAATTCACATTCCAAGTAATATTCGGCATGCTAATTACATTGCCGGTTGCCAAATTGCATTATCTCTTATAGTTTCCGAGATATGGACTATCGATAATTTACACCTTAGGCTCTGCTTCTAACTTGGGCCCAAATTGTAAAATGGTCTTATCTATTGGCGATTTCGTTCCAATTCACACTCCAAGTAATATTCGGCATGCTAATTACATTGCCAGTTGCGAAATTGCATTATCTCTTATAGTTTCCGAGATATGGACTATCAATAATTTACACCTTAGGCTCTGCTTCTAACTTGGGCCCAAATTGTAAAATGGTCTTATCTATTGGCGATTTCGTTCCAATTCACATTCCAAGTAATATTCGGCATGCTAATTACATTGCCGGTTGCCAAATTGCATTATCTCTTATAGTTTCCGAGATATGGACTATCGATAATTTACACCTTAGGCTCTGCTTCTAACTTGGGCCCAAATTGTAAAATGGTCTTATCTATTGGCGTTTTCGTTCCAATTCACATTCCAAGTAATATTCGGCATGCTAATTACATTGCCGGTTGCCAAATTGCATTATCTCTTATAGTTTCCGAGATATGGACTATCGATAATTTACACCTTAGGCTCTGCTTCTAACTTGGGCCCAAATTGTAAAATGGTCTTCTCTATTGGCGATTTCGTTCCAATTCACATTCCAAGTAATATTCGGCATGCTAATTACATTGCCGGTTGCCAAATTGCATTATCTCTTATAGTTTCCGAGATATGGACTATCGATAATTTACACCTTAGGCTCTGCTTCTAACTTGGGCCCAAATTGTAAAATGGTCTTATCTATTGGCGATTTCGTTCCAATTCACATTCCAAGTAATATTCGGCATGCTAATTACATTGCCGGTTGCCAAATTGAATTATCTCTTATAGTTTCCGAGATATGGACTATCGATAATTTACACCTTAGGCTCTGCTTCTAACTTGGGCCCAAATTGTAAAATGGTCTTACCTATTGGCGATTTCGTTCCAATTCACATTCCAAGTAATATTCGGCATGCTAATTACATTGCCGGTTGCCAAATTGCATTATCTCTTATAGTTTCCGAGATATGGACTATCGATAATTTACACCTTAGGCTCTGCTTCTAACTTGGGCCCAAATTGTAAAATGGTCTTATCTATTGGCGATTTCGTTCCAATTCACATTCCAATTAATATTCGGCATGCTAATTACATTTCCGGTTGCCAAATTGCATTATCTCTTATAGTTTCCGAGATATGGACTATCGATAATTTACACCTTAGGCTCTGCTTCTAACTTGGGCCCAAATTGTAAAATGGTCTTATCTATTAGCGATTTCGTTCCAATTCACATTCCAAGTAATATTCGGCATGCTAATTACATTGCCGGTTGCCAAATTGCATTATCTCTTATAGTTTCCGAGATATGGACTATCGATAATTTACACCTTAGGCTCTGCTTCTAACTTGGGCCCAAATTGTAAAATGGTCTTATCTATTGGCGATTTCGTTCCAATTCACATTCCAAGTAATATTCGGCATGCTAATTACATTGCCGGTTGCCAAATTGCATTATCTCTTATAGTTTCCGAGATATGGACTATCGATAATTTACACCTTAGGCTCTGCTTCTAACTTGGGCCCAAATTGTAAAATGGTCTTATCTATTGGCGATTTCGTTCCAATTCACATTCCAAGTAATATTCGGCATGCTAATTACATTGCCGGTTGCCAAATTGAATTATCTCTTATAGTTTCCGAGATATGGACTATCGATAATTTACATCTTAGGCTCTGCTTCTAACTTGGGCCCAAATTGTAAAATGGTCTTACCTATTGGCGATTTCGTTCCAATTCACATTCCAAGTAATATTCGGCGTGCTAATTACATTGCCGGTTGCCAAATTGCATTATCTCTTATAGTTTCCGAGATATGGACTATCGATAATTTACACCTTAGGCTCTGCTTCTAACTTGGGCCCAAATTGTAAAATGGTCTTATCTATTGGCGATTTCGTTCCAATTCACATTCCAAGTAATATTCGGCATGCTAATTACATTGCCGGTTGCCAAATTGCATTATCTCTTATAGTTTCCGAGATATGGACTATCGGTAATTTACACCTTAGGCTCTGCTTCTAACTTGGGCCCAAATTGTAAAATCGTCTTATCTATTGGCGATTTCGTTCCAATTCACATTCCAAGTAATATTCGGCATGCTAATTACATTGCCGGTTGCCAAATTGCATTATCTCTTATAGTTTCCGAGATATGGACTATCGGTAATTTACACCTTAGGCTCTGCTTCTAACTTGGGCCCAAATTGTAAAATGGTCTTATCTATTGGCGATTTCGTTCCAATTCACATTCCAAGTAATATCCGGCATGCTAATCACATTGCCGGTTGCCAAATTGAATTATCTCTTATAGTTTCCGAGATATGGACTATCGATAATTTACACCTTAGGCTCTGCTTCTAACTTGGGCCCAAATTGTAAAATGGTCTTACCTATTGGCGATTTCGTTCCAATTCACATTCCAAGTAATATTCGGCATGCTAATTACATTGCCGGTTGCCAAATTGCATTATCTCTTATAGTTTCCGAGATATGGACTATCGATAATTTACACCTTAGGCTCTGCTTCTAACTTGGGCCCAAATTGTAAAATGGTCTTATCTATTGGCGATTTCGTTCCAATTCACATTCCAAGTAATATTCGGCATGCTAATTACATTGCCGGTTGCCAAATTGCATTATCTCTTATAGTTTCCGAGATATGGACTATCGATAATTTACATCTTAGGCTCTGCTTCTAACTTGGGCCCAAATTGTAAAATCGTCTTATCTATTGGCGATTTCGTTCCAATTCACATTCCAAGTAATATTCGGCATGCTAATTACATTGCCGGTTGCCAAATTGCATTATCTCTTATAGTTTCCGAGAAATGGACTATCGATAATTTACACCTTAGGCTCTGCTTCTAACTTGGGCCCAAATTGTAAAATGGTCTTATCTATTGGCGTTTTCGTTCCAATTCACATTCCAAGTAATATTCGGCATGCTAATTACATTGCCGGTTGCCAAATTGCATTATCTCTTATAGTTTCCGAGATATGGACTATCGATAATTTACACCTTAGGCTCTGCTTCTAACTTGGGCCCAAATTGTAAAATAGTCTTCTCTATTGGCGATTTCGTTCCAATTCACATTCCAAGTAATATTCGGCATGCTAATTACATTGCCGGTTGCCAAATTGCATTACCTCTTATAGTTTCCGAGATATGGACTATCGATAATTTACACCTTAGGCTCTGCTTCTAACTTGGGCCCAAATTGTAAAATGGTCTTATCTATTGGCGATTTCGTTCCAATTCACATTCCAAGTAATATTCGGCATGCTAATTACATTGCCGGTTGCCAAATTGCATTATCTCTTATAGTTTCCGAGATATGGACTATCGATAATTTACACCTAAGGCTCTGCTTCTAACTTGGGCCCAAATTGTTAAATGGTCTTCTCTATTGGCGATTTCGTTCCAATTCACATTCCAAGTAATATTCGGCATGCTAATTACATTGCCGGTTGCCAAACTGCATTATCTCTTATAGTTTCCGAGATATGGACTATCCATAATTTACACCTTAGGCTCTGCTTCTAACTTGGGCCCAAATTGTAAAATGGTCTTATCTATTGGCGATTTCGTTCCAATTCACATTCCAAGTAATATTCGGCATGCTAATTACATTGCCGGTTGCCAAATTGAATTATCTCTTATAGTTTCCGAGATATGGACTATCGATAATTTACACCTTAGGCTCTGCTTCTAACTTGGGCCCAAATTGTAAAATGGTCTTATCTATTAGCGATTTCGTTCCAATTCACACTCCAAGTAATATTCGGCATGCTAATTACATTGCCAGTTGCGAAATTGCATTATCTCTTATAGTTTCCGAGATATGGACTATCAATAATTTACACCTTAGGCTCTGCTTCTAACTTGGGCCCAAATTGTAAAATGGTCTTATCTATTGGCGATTTCGTTCCAATTCACATTCCAAGTAATATTCGGCATGCTAATTACATTGCCGGTTGCCAAATTGCATTATCTCTTATAGTTTCCGAGATATGGACTATCGATAATTTACACCTTAGGCTCTGCTTCTAACTTGGGCCCAAATTGTAAAATGGTCTTATCTATTGGCGTTTTCGTTCCAATTCACATTCCAAGTAATATTCGGCATGCTAATTACATTGCCGGTTGCCAAATTGCATTATCTCTTATAGTTTCCGAGATATGGACTATCGATAATTTACACCTTAGGCTCTGCTTCTAACTTGGGCCCAAATTGTAAAATGGTCTTCTCTATTGGCGATTTCGTTCCAATTCACATTCCAAGTAATATTCGGCATGCTAATTACATTGCCGGTTGCCAAATTGCATTACCTCTTATAGTTTCCGAGATATGGACTATCGATAATTTACACCTTAGGCTCTGCTTCTAACTTGGGCCCAAATTGTAAAATGGTCTTATCTATTGGCGATTTCGTTCCAATTCACATTCCAAGTAATATTCGGCATGCTAATTACATTGCCGGTTGCCAAATTGCATTATCTCTTATAGTTTCCGAGATATGGACTATCGATAATTTACACCTTAGGCTCTGCTTCTAACTTGGGCCCAAATTGTAAAATGGTCTTCTCTATTGGCGATTTCGCTCCAATTCACATTCCAAGTAATATTCGGCATGCTAATTACATTGCCGGTTGCCAAATTGCATTATCTCTTATAGTTTCCGAGATATGGACTATCCATAATTTACACCTTAGGCTCTGCTTCTAACTTGGGCCCAAATTGTAAAATGGTCTTATCTATTGGCGATTTCGTTCCAATTCACATTCCAAGTAATATTCGGCATGCTAATTACATTGCCGGTTGCCAAATTGAATTATCTCTTATAGTTTCCGAGATATGGACTATCGATAATTTACACCTTAGGCTCTGCTTCTAACTTGGGCCCAAATTGTAAAATGGTCTTACCTATTGGCGATTTCGTTCCAATTCACATTCCAAGTAATATTCGGCATGCTAATTACATTGCCGGTTGCCAAATTGCATTATCTCTTATAGTTTCCGAGATATGGACTATCGATAATTTACACCTTAGGCTCTGCTTCTAACTTGGGCCCAAATTGTAAAATGGTCTTATCTATTGGCGATTTCGTTCCAATTCACATTCCAATTAATATTCGGCATGCTAATTACATTTCCGGTTGCCAAATTGCATTATCTCTTATAGTTTCCGAGATATGGACTATCGATAATTTACACCTTAGGCTCTGCTTCTAACTTGGGCCCAAATTGTAAAATGGTCTTATCTATTAGCGATTTCGTTCCAATTCACATTCCAAGTAATATTCGGCATGCTAATTACATTGCCGGTTGCCAAATTGCATTATCTCTTATAGTTTCCGAGATATGGACTATCGATAATTTACACCTTAGGCTCTGCTTCTAACTTGGGCCCAAATTGTAAAATGGTCTTATCTATTGGCGATTTCGTTCCAATTCACATTCCAAGTAATATTCGGCATGCTAATTACATTGCCGGTTGCCAAATTGCATTATCTCTTATAGTTTCCGAGATATGGACTATCGATAATTTACACCTTAGGCTCTGCTTCTAACTTGGGCCCAAATTGTAAAATGGTCTTATCTATTGGCGATTTCGTTCCAATTCACATTCCAAGTAATATTCGGCATGCTAATTACATTGCCGGTTGCCAAATTGAATTATCTCTTATAGTTTCCGAGATATGGACTATCGATAATTTACATCTTAGGCTCTGCTTCTAACTTGGGCCCAAATTGTAAAATGGTCTTACCTATTGGCGATTTCGTTCCAATTCACATTCCAAGTAATATTCGGCATGCTAATTACATTGCCGGTTGCCAAATTGCATTATCTCTTATAGTTTCCGAGATATGGACTATCGATAATTTACACCTTAGGCTCTGCTTCTAACTTGGGCCCAAATTGTAAAATGGTCTTATCTATTGGCGATTTCGTTCCAATTCACATTCCAAGTAATATTCGGCATGCTAATTACATTGCCGGTTGCCAAATTGCATTATCTCTTATAGTTTCCGAGATATGGACTATCGATAATTTACACCTTAGGCTCTGCTTCTAACTTGGGCCCAAATTGTAAAATCGTCTTATCTATTGGCGATTTCGTTCCAATTCACATTCCAAGTAATATTCGGCATGCTAATTACATTGCCGGTTGCCAAATTGCATTATCTCTTATAGTTTCCGAGATATGGACTATCGGTAATTTACACCTTAGGCTCTGCTTCTAACTTGGGCCCAAATTGTAAAATGGTCTTATCTATTGGCGATTTCGTTCCAATTCACATTCCAAGTAATATCCGGCATGCTAATCACATTGCCGGTTGCCAAATTGAATTATCTCTTATAGTTTCCGAGATATGGACTATCGATAATTTACACCTTAGGCTCTGCTTCTAACTTGGGCCCAAATTGTAAAATGGTCTTACCTATTGGCGATTTCGTTCCAATTCACATTCCAAGTAATATTCGGCATGCTAATTACATTGCCGGTTGCCAAATTGCATTATCTCTTATAGTTTCCGAGATATGGACTATCGATAATTTACACCTTAGGCTCTGCTTCTAACTTGGGCCCAAATTGTAAAATGGTCTTATCTATTGGCGATTTCGTTCCAATTCACATTCCAAGTAATATTCGGCATGCTAATTACATTGCCGGTTGCCAAATTGCATTATCTCTTATAGTTTCCGAGATATGGACTATCGATAATTTACACCTTAGGCTCTGCTTCTAACTTGGGCCCAAATTGTAAAATGGTCTTATCTATTGGCGTTTTCGTTCCAATTCACATTCCAAGTAATATTCGGCATGCTAATTACATTGCCGGTTGACAAATTGCATTATCTCTTATAGTTTCCGAGATATGGACTATCGATAATTTACACCTTAGGCTCTGCTTCTAACTTGGGCCCAAATTGTAAAATAGTCTTCTCTATTGGCGATTTCGTTCCAATTCACATTCCAAGTAATATTCGGCATGCTAATTACATTGCCGGTTGCCAAATTGCATTACCTCTTATAGTTTCCGAGATATGGACTATCGATAATTTACACCTTAGGCTCTGCTTCTAACTTGGGCCCAAATTGTAAAATGGTCTTATCTATTGGCGATTTCGTTCCAATTCACATTCCAAGTAATATTCGGCATGCTAATTACATTGCCGGTTGCCAAATTGCATTATCTCTTATAGTTTCCGAGATATGGACTATCGATAATTTACACCTAAGGCTCTGCTTCTAACTTGGGCCCAAATTGTTAAATGGTCTTCTCTATTGGCGATTTCGTTCCAATTCACATTCCAAGTAATATTCGGCATGCTAATTACATTGCCGGTTGCCAAACTGCATTATCTCTTATAGTTTCCGAGATATGGACTATCCATAATTTACACCTTAGGCTCTGCTTCTAACTTGGGCCCAAATTGTAAAATGGTCTTATCTATTGGCGATTTCGTTCCAATTCACATTCCAAGTAATATTCGGCATGCTAATTACATTGCCGGTTGCCAAATTGAATTATCTCTTATAGTTTCCGAGATATGGACTATCGATAATTTACACCTTAGGCTCTGCTTCTAACTTGGGCCCAAATTGTAAAATGGTCTTACCTATTGGCGATTTCGTTCCAATTCACATTCCAAGTAATATTCGGCATGCTAATTACATTGCCGGTTGCCAAATTGCATTATCTCTTATAGTTTCCGAGATATGGACTATCGATAATTTACACCTTAGGCTCTGCTTCTAACTTGGGCCCAAATTGTAAAATGGTCTTATCTATTGGCGATTTCGTTCCAATTCACATTCCAATTAATATTCGGCATGCTAATTACATTGCCGGTTGCCAAATTGCATTATCTCTTATAGTTTCCGAGATATGGACTATCGATAATTTACACCTTAGGCTCTGCTTCTAACTTGGGCCCAAATTGTAAAATGGTCTTATCTATTAGCGATTTCGTTCCAATTCACATTCCAAGTAATATTCGGCATGCTAATTACATTGCCGGTTGCCAAATTGCATTATCTCTTATAGTTTCCGAGATATGGACTATCGATAATTTACACCTTAGGCTCTGCTTCTAACTTGGGCCCAAATTGTAAAATGGTCTTATCTATTGGCGATTTCGTTCCAATTCACATTCCAAGTAATATTCGGCATGCTAATTACATTGCCGGTTGCCAAATTGAATTATCTCTTATAGTTTCCGAGATATGGACTATCGATAATTTACATCTTAGGCTCTGCTTCTAACTTGGGCCCAAATTGTAAAATGGTCTTACCTATTGGCGATTTCGTTCCAATTCACATTCCAAGTAATATTCGGCATGCTAATTACATTGCCGGTTGCCAAATTGCATTATCTCTTATAGTTTCCGAGATATGGACTATCGATAATTTACACCTTAGGCTCTGCTTCTAACTTGGGCCCAAATTGTAAAATGGTCTTATCTATTGGCGATTTCGTTCCAATTCACATTCCAAGTAATATTCGGCATGCTAATTACATTGCCGGTTGCCAAATTGCATTATCTCTTATAGTTTCCGAGATATGGACTATCGATAATTTACACCTTAGGCTCTGCTTCTAACTTGGGCCCAAATTGTAAAATCGTCTTATCTATTGGCGATTTCGTTCCAATTCACATTCCAAGTAATATTCGGTATGCTAATTACATTGCCGGTTGCCAAATTGCATTATCTCTTATAGTTTCCGAGATATGGACTATCGGTAATTTACACCTTAGGCTCCGCTTCTAACTTGGGCCCAAATTGTAAAATGGTCTTATCTATTGGCGATTTCGTTCCAATTCACATTCCAAGTAATATCCGGCATGCTAATCACATTGCCGGTTGCCAAATTGAATTATCTCTTATAGTTTCCGAGATATGGACTATCGATAATTTACACCTTAGGCTCTGCTTCTAACTTGGGCCCAAATTGTAAAATGGTCTTACCTATTGGCGATTTCGTTCCAATTCACATTCCAAGTATTATTCGGCATGCTAATTACATTGCCGGTTGCCAAATTGCATTATCTCTTATAGTTTCCGAGATATGGACTATCGATAATTTACATCTTAGGCTCTGCTTCTAACTTGGGCCCAAATTGTAAAATGGTCTTATCTATTGGCGATTTCGTTCCAATTCACACTCCAAGTAATATTCGGCATGCTAATTACATTGCCGGTTGCGAAATTGCATTATCTCTTATAGTTTCCGAGATATGGACTATTGATAATTTACACCTTAGGCTCTGCTTCTAACTTGGGCCCAAATTGTAAAATGGTCTTATCTATTGGCGATTTCGTTCCAATTCACATTCCAAGTAATATTCGGCATGCTAATTACATTGCCGGTTGCCAAATTGCATTATCTCTTATAGTTTCCGAGATATGGACTATCGATAATTTACACCTTAGGCTCTGCTTCTAACTTGGGCCCAAATTGTAAAATGGTCTTATCTATTGGCGATTTCGTTCCAATTCACACTCCAAGTAATATTCGGCATGCTAATTACATTGCCGGTTGCGAAATTGCATTATCTCTTATAGTTTCCGAGATATGGACTATCGATAATTTACACCTTAGGTTCTGCTTCTAACTTGGGCCCAAATTGTAAAATGGTCTTATCTATTGGCGATTTCGTTCCAATTCACATTCCAAGTAATATTCGGCATGCTAATTACATTGCCGGTTACCAAATTGCATTATCTCTTATAGTTTCCGAGATATGGACTATCGATAATTTACACCTTAGGCTCTGCTTCTAACTTGGGCCCAAATTGTAAAATGGTCTTATCTATTGGCGATTTCGTTCCAATTCACATTCCAAGTAATATTCGGCATGCTAATTACATTGCCGGTTGCCAAATTGCATTATCTCTTATAGTTTCCGAGATATGGACTATCGATAATTTACACCTTAGACTCTGCTTCTAACTTGGGCCCAAATTGTAAAATGGTCTTATCTATTGGCGATTTCGTCCCAATTCACATTCCAAGTGATATTCGGCATGCTAATTACATTGCCGGTTGCGAAATTGCATTATCTCTTATAGTTTCCGAGATATGGACTATCAATAATTTACACCTTAGGCTCTGCTTCTAACTTGGGCCCAAATTGTAAAATGGTCTTATCTATTGGCGATTTCGTTTCAATTCACATTCCAAGTAATATTCGGCATACTAATTACATTGCCGGTTGCCAAATTGCATTATCTCTTATAGTTTCCGAGATATGGACTATCGATAATTTACACCTTAGGCTCTGCTTCTAACTTGGGCCCAAATTGTAAAATGGTCTTATCTATTGGCGATTTCGTTCCAATTCACATTCCAAGTAATATTCGGCATGCTAATTACATTGCCGGTTGCCACATTGAATTATCTCTTATAGTTTCCGAGATATGGACTATCGATAATTTACACCTTAGGCTCTGCTTCTAACTTGGGCCCAAATTGTAAAATGGTCTTACCTATTGGCGATTTCGTTCCAATTCACATTCCAAGTAATATTCGGCATGCTAATTACATTGCCGGTTGCCAAATTGCATTATCTCTTATAGTTTCCGAGATATGGACTATCGATAATTTACACCTTAGGCTCTGTTTCTAACTTGGGCCCAAATTGTAAAATGGTCTTATCTATTGGCGATTTCGTTCCAATTCACATTCCAAGTAATATTCGGCATGCTAATTACATTGCCGGTTGCCAAATTGCATTATCTCTTATAGTTTCCGAGATATGGACTATCGATAATTTACACCTTAGGCTCTGCTTCTAACTTGGGCCCAAATTGTAAAATGGTCTTATCTATTGGCGATTTCGTTCCAATTCACATTCCAAGTAATATTCGGCATGCTAATTACATTGCCGGTTGCCAAATTGAATTATCTCTTATAGTTTCCGAGATATGGACTATCGATAATTTACACCGTAGGCTCTGCTTCTAACTTGGGCCCAAATTGTAAAATGGTCTTATCTATTGGCGATTTCGTTCCAATTCACATTCCAAGTAATATTCGGCATGCTAATTACATTGCCGGTTGCCAAATTGCATTATCTCTTATAGTTTCCGAGATATGGACTATCGATAATTTACACCTTAGGCTCTGCTTCTAACTTGGGCCCAAATTGTAAAATGGTCTTATCTATTGGCGATTTCGTTCCAATTCACATTCCAAGTAATATTCGGCATGCTAATTACATTGCCGGTTGCCAAATTGCATTAACTCTTATAGTTTCCGAGATATGGACTATCGATAATTTACACCTTAGGCTCTGCTTCTAACTTGGGCCCAAATTGTAAAATGGTCTTATCTATTGGCGATTTCGTTCCAATTCACATTCCAAGTAATATTCGGCATGCTAATTACATTGCCGGTTGCCAAATTGCATTATCTCCTATAGTTTCCGAGATATGGACTATCGATAATTTACACCATAGGCTCTGCTTATAACTTGGGCCCAAATTGTAAAATGGTCTTATCTATTGGCGATTTCGTTCCAATTCACATTCCAAGTAATATTCGGCATGCTAATTACATTGCCGGTTGCCAAATTGCATTATCTCTTATAGTTTCCGAGATATGGACTATCGATAATTTACACCATAGGCTCTGCTTCTAACTTGGGCCCAAATTGTAAAATGGTCTTATCTATTGGCGATTTCGTTCCAATTCACATTCCAAGTAATATTCGGCATGCTAATTACATTGCCGGTTGCCAAATTGCATTATCTCTTATAGTTTCCGAGATATGGACTATCGATAATTTACACCATAGGCTCTGCTTCTAACTTGGGCCCAAATTGTAAAATGGTCTTATCTATTGGCGATTTCGTTCCAATTCACATTCCAAGTAATATTCGGCATGCTAATTACATTGCCGGTTGCCAAATTGCATTATCTCTTATAGTTTCCGAGATATGGACTATCGATAATTTACACTTTAGGCTCTGCTTCTAACTTGGGCCCAAATTGTAAAATGGTCTTATCTATTGGCGATTTCGTTCCTATTCACATTCCAAGTAATATTCGGCATGCTAATTACATTGCCGTTTGCCAAATTGCATTATCTCTTATAGTTTCCGAGATATGGACTATCGATAATTTACACCTTAGGCTCTGCTTCTAACTTGGGCCCAAATTGTAAAATGGCCTTATCTATTGGCGATTTCGTCCCAATTCACATTCCAAGTGATATTCGGCATGCTAATTACATTGCCGGTTGCGAAATTGCATTATCTCTTATAGTTTCCGAGATATGGACTATCAATAATTTACACCTTAGGCTCTGCTTCTAACTTGAGCCCAAATTGTAAAATGGTCTTATCTATTGGCGATTTCGTTCCAATTCACATTCCAAGTAATATTCGGCATGCTAATTACATTGCCGGTTGCCAAATTGCATTATCTCTTATAGTTTCCGAGATATGGACTATCGATAATTTACACCTTAGGCTCTGCTTCTAACTTGGGCCCAAATTGTAAAATGGTCTTATCTATTGGCGATTTCGTTCCAATTCACATTCCAAGTAATATTCGGCATGCTAATTACATTGCCGGTTGCCAAATTGCATTATCTCTTATAGTTTCCGAGATATGGACTATCGATAATTTACACCTTAGGCTCTGCTTCTAACTTGGGCCCAAATTGTAAAATGGTCTTATCTATTGGCGATTTCGTTCCAATTCACATTCCAAGTAATATTCGGCATGCTAATTACATTGCCGGTTGCCAAATTGCATTATCTCTTATAGTTTCCGAGATATGGACTATCAATAATTTACACCTTAGGCTCTGCTTCTAACTTGGGCCCAAATTGTAAAATGGTCTTATCTATTGGCGATTTCGTTCCAATTCACATTCCAAGTAATATTCGGCATGCTAATTACATTGCCGTTTGCCAAATTGCATTATCTCTTATAGTTTCCGAGATATGGACTATCGATAATTTACACCTTAGGCTCTGCTTCTAACTTGGGCCCAAATTGTAAAATGGTCTTATCTATTGGCGATTTCGTTCCAATTCACATTCCAAGTAATATTCGGCATGCTAATTACATTGCCGGTTGCCAAATTGCATTAACTCTTATAGTTTCCGAGATATGGACTATCGATAATTTACACCTTAGGCTCTGCTTCTAACTTGGGCCCAAATTGTAAAATGGTCTTATCTATTGGCGACTTCGTTCCAATTCACATTCCAAGTAATATTCGGCATGCTAATTACATTGCCGGTTGCCAAATTGCATTATCTCTTATAGTTTCCGAGATATGGACTATCGATAATTTACACCATAGGCTCTGCTTATAACTTGGGCCCAAATTGTAAAATGGTCTTATCTATTGGCGATTTCGTTCCCATTCACATTCCAAGTAATATTCGGCATGCTAATTACATTGCCGGTTGCCAAATTGCATTATCTCTTATAGTTTCCGAGATATGGACTATCGATAATTTACACCTTAGGCTCTGCTTCTAACTTGGGCTCAAATTGTAAAATGGTCTTATCTATTGGCGATTTCGTTCCAATTCACATTCCAAGTAATATTCGGCATGCTAATTACATTGCCGGTTGCCAAATTGCATTATCTCTTATAGTTTCCGAGATATGGACTATCGATAATTTACACTTTAGGCTCTGCTTCTAACTTGGGCCCAAATTGTAAAATGGTCTTATCTATTGGCGATTTCGTTCCAATTCACATTCCAAGTAATATTCGGCATGCTAATTACATTGCCGGTTGCCAAATTGCATTATCTCTTATAGTTTCCGAGATATGGACTATCGATAATTTACACTTTAGGCTCTGCTTCTAACTTGGGCCCAAATTGTAAAATGGTCTTATCTATTGGCGATTTCGTCCCAATTCACATTCCAAGTGATATTCGGCATGCTAATTACATTGCCGGTTGCGAAATTGCATTATCTCTTATAGTTTCCGAGATATGGACTATCAATAATTTACACCTTAGGCTCTGCTTCTAACTTGGGCCCAAATTGTAAAATGGTCTTATCTATTGGCGATTTCGTTCCAATTCACATTCCAAGTAATATTCGGCATGCTAATTACATTGCCGGTTGCCAAATTGCATTATCTCTTATAGTTTCCGAGATATGGACTATCGATAATTTACACCTTAGGCTCTGCTTCTAACTTGGGCCCAAATTGTAAAATGGTCTTATCTATTGGCGATTTCGTTCCAATTCACATTCCAAGTAATATTCGGCATGCTAATTACATTGCCGGTTGCCAAATTGCATTATCTCTTATAGTTTCCGAGATATGGACTATCAATAATTTACACCTTAGGCTCTGCTTCTAACTTGGGCCCAAATTGTAAAATGGTCTTATCTATTGGCGATTTCGTTCCAATTCACATTCCAAGTAATATTCGGCATGCTAATTACATTGCCGGTTGCGAAATTGCATTATCTCTTATAGTTTCCGAGATATGGACTATCAATAATTTACACCTTAGGCTCTGCTTCTAACTTGGGCCCAAATTGTAAAATGGTCTTATCTATTGGCGATTTCGTTCCAATTCACATTCCAAGTAATATTCGGCATGCTAATTACATTGCCGGTTGCCAAATTGCATTATCCCTTATAGTTTCCGAGATATGGACTATCGATAATTTACACCTTAGGCTCTGCTTCTAACTTGGGCCCAAATCGTAAAATGGTCTTATCTATTGGCGATTTCGTTCCAATTCACATTCCAAGTAATATTCGGCATGCTAATTACATTGCCGGTTGCCAAATTGCATTATCTCTTATAGTTTCCGAGATATGGACTATCAATAATTTACACCTTAGGCTCTGCTTCTAACTTGAGCCCAAATTGTAAAATGGTCTTATCTATTGGCGATTTCGTTCCAATTCACATTCCAAGTAATATTCGGCATGCTAATTACATTGCCGGTTGCCAAATTGCATTATCTCTTATAGTTTCCGAGATATGGACTATCGATAATTTACACCTTAGGCTCTGCTTCTAACTTGGGCCCAAATTGTAAAATGGTCTTATCTATTGGCGATTTCGTTCCAATTCACATTCCAAGTAATATTCGGCATGCTAATTACATTGCCGGTTGCCAAATTGCATTATCTCTTATAGTTTCCGAGATATGGACTATCGATAATTTACACCTTAGGCTCTGCTTCTAACTTGGGCCCAAATTGTAAAATGGTCTTATCTATTGGCGATTTCGTTCCAATTCACATTCCAAGTAATATTCGGCATGCTAATTACATTGCCGGTTGCCAAATTGCATTATCTCTTATAGTTTCCGAGATATGGACTATCAATAATTTACACCTTAGGCTCTGCTTCTAACTTGGGCCCAAATTGTAAAATGGTCTTATCTATTGGCGATTTCGTTCCAATTCACATTCCAAGTAATATTCGGCATGCTAATTACATTGCCGTTTGCCAAATTGCATTATCTCTTATAGTTTCCGAGATATGGACTATCGATAATTTACACCTTAGGCTCTGCTTCTAACTTGGGCCCAAATTGTAAAATGGTCTTATCTATTGGCGATTTCGTTCCAATTCACATTCCAAGTAATATTCGGCATGCTAATTACATTGCCGGTTGCCAAATTGCATTAACTCTTATAGTTTCCGAGATATGGACTATCGATAATTTACACCTTAGGCTCTGCTTCTAACTTGGGCCCAAATTGTAAAATGGTCTTATCTATTGGCGACTTCGTTCCAATTCACATTCCAAGTAATATTCGGCATGCTAATTACATTGCCGGTTGCCAAATTGCATTATCTCTTATAGTTTCCGAGATATGGACTATCGATAATTTACACCATAGGCTCTGCTTATAACTTGGGCCCAAATTGTAAAATGGTCTTATCTATTGGCGATTTCGTTCCCATTCACATTCCAAGTAATATTCGGCATGCTAATTACATTGCCGGTTGCCAAATTGCATTATCTCTTATAGTTTCCGAGATATGGACTATCGATAATTTACACCTTAGGCTCTGCTTCTAACTTGGGCTCAAATTGTAAAATGGTCTTATCTATTGGCGATTTCGTTCCAATTCACATTCCAAGTAATATTCGGCATGCTAATTACATTGCCGGTTGCCAAATTGCATTATCTCTTATAGTTTCCGAGATATGGACTATCGATAATTTACACTTTAGGCTCTGCTTCTAACTTGGGCCCAAATTGTAAAATGGTCTTATCTATTGGCGATTTCGTTCCAATTCACATTCCAAGTAATATTCGGCATGCTAATTACATTGCCGGTTGCCAAATTGCATTATCTCTTATAGTTTCCGAGATATGGACTATCGATAATTTACACTTTAGGCTCTGCTTCTAACTTGGGCCCAAATTGTAAAATGGTCTTATCTATTGGCGATTTCGTCCCAATTCACATTCCAAGTGATATTCGGCATGCTAATTACATTGCCGGTTGCGAAATTGCATTATCTCTTATAGTTTCCGAGATATGGACTATCAATAATTTACACCTTAGGCTCTGCTTCTAACTTGGGCCCAAATTGTAAAATGGTCTTATCTATTGGCGATTTCGTTCCAATTCACATTCCAAGTAATATTCGGCATGCTAATTACATTGCCGGTTGCCAAATTGCATTATCTCTTATAGTTTCCGAGATATGGACTATCGATAATTTACACCTTAGGCTCTGCTTCTAACTTGGGCCCAAATTGTAAAATGGTCTTATCTATTGGCGATTTCGTTCCAATTCACATTCCAAGTAATATTCGGCATGCTAATTACATTGCCGGTTGCCAAATTGCATTATCTCTTATAGTTTCCGAGATATGGACTATCAATAATTTACACCTTAGGCTCTGCTTCTAACTTGGGCCCAAATTGTAAAATGGTCTTATCTATTGGCGATTTCGTTCCAATTCACATTCCAAGTAATATTCGGCATGCTAATTACATTGCCGGTTGCGAAATTGCATTATCTCTTATAGTTTCCGAGATATGGACTATCAATAATTTACACCTTAGGCTCTGCTTCTAACTTGGGCCCAAATTGTAAAATGGTCTTATCTATTGGCGATTTCGTTCCAATTCACATTCCAAGTAATATTCGGCATGCTAATTACATTGCCGGTTGCCAAATTGCATTATCCCTTATAGTTTCCGAGATATGGACTATCGATAATTTACACCTTAGGCTCTGCTTCTAACTTGGGCCCAAATCGTAAAATGGTCTTATCTATTGGCGATTTCGTTCCAATTCACATTCCAAGTAATATTCGGCATGCTAATTACATTGCCGGTTGCCAAATTGCATTATCTCTTATAGTTTCCGAGATATGGACTATCGATAAATTACACCTTAGGCTCTGCTTCTAACTTGGGCCCAAATTGTAAAATGGTCTTATCTATTGGCGATTTCGTTCCAATTCTCATTCCAAGTAATATTCGGCATGCTAATTACATTGCCCGTTGCCAAATTGCATTATCTCTTATAGTTTCCGAGATATGGACTATCGATAATTTACACCTTAGGCTCTGCTTCTAACTTGGGCCCAAATTGTAAAATGGTCTTATCTATTGGCGATTTCGTTCCAATTCACATTCCAAGTAATATTCGGCATGCTAATTACATTGCCGGTTGCCAAATTGCATTATCTCTTATAGTTTCCGAGATATGGACTATCGATAATTTACACCTTAGGCTCTGCTTCTAACTTGGGCCCAAATTGTAAAATGGTCTAATCTATTGGCAATTTCGTTCCAATTCACATTCCAAGTAATATTCGGCATGCTAATTACATTGCTGGTTGCCAAATTGCATTATCTCTTATAGTTTCCGAGATATGGACTATCGATAATTTACACCTTAGGCTCTGCTTCTAACTTGGGCCCAAATTGTAAAATGGTCTTATCTATTGGCGATTTCGTTCCAATTCACATTCCAAGTAATATTCGGCATGCTAATTACATTGCCGGTTGCCAAATTGCATTATCTCTTATAGTTTCCGAGATATGGACTATCGATAATTTACACCTTAGGCTCTGCTTCTAACTTGGGCCCAAATTGTAAAATCGTCTTATCTATTGGCGATTTCGTTCCAATTCACATTCCAAGTAATATTCGGCATGCTAATTACATTGCCGGTTGCCAAATTGCATTATCTCTTATAGTTTCCGAGATATGGACTATCGGTAATTTACACCTTAGGCTCTGCTTCTAACTTGGGCCCAAATTGTAAAATGGTCTTATCTATTGGCGATTTCGTTCCAATTCACATTCCAAGTAATATCCGGCATGCTAATCACATTGCCGGTTGCCAAATTGAATTATCTCTTATAGTTTCCGAGATATGGACTATCGATAATTTACACCTTAGGCTCTGCTTCTAACTTGGGCCCAAATTGTAAAATGGTCTTACCTATTGGCGATTTCGTTCCAATTCACATTCCAAGTAATATTCGGCATGCTAATTACATTGCCGGTTGCCAAATTGCATTATCTCTTATAGTTTCCGAGATATGGACTATCGATAATTTACACCTTAGGCTCTGCTTCTAACTTGGGCCCAAATTGTAAAATGGTCTTATCTATTGGCGATTTCGTTCCAATTCACATTCCAAGTAATATTCGGCATGCTAATTACATTGCCGGTTGCCAAATTGCATTATCTCTTATAGTTTCCGAGATATGGACTATCGATAATTTACATCTTAGGCTCTGCTTCTAACTTGGGCCCAAATTGTAAAATCGTCTTATCTATTGGCGATTTCGTTCCAATTCACATTCCAAGTATTATTCGGCATGCTAATTACATTGCCGGTTGCCAAATTGCATTATCTCTTATAGTTTCCGAGATATGGACTATCGATAATTTACACCTTAGGCTCTTCTTCTAACTTGGGCCCAAATTGTAAAATGGTCTTATCTATTGGCGTTTTCGTTCCAATTCACATTCCAAGTAATATTCGGCATGCTAATTACATTGCCGGTTGCCAAATTGCATTATCTCTTATAGTTTCCGAGATATGGACTATCGATAATTTACACCTTAGGCTCTGCTTCTAACTTGGGCCCAAATTGTAAAATGGTCTTATCTATTGGCGTTTTCGTTCCAATTCACATTCCAAGTAATATTCGGCATGCTAATTACATTGCCGGTTGCCAAATTGCATTATCTCTTATAGTTTCCGAGATATGGACTATCGATAATTTACACCTTAGGCTCTGCTTCTAACTTGGGCCCAAATTGTAAAATGGTCTTCTCTATTGGCGATTTCGTTCCAATTCACATTCCAAGTAATATTCGGCATGCTAATTACATTGCCGGTTGCCAAATTGCATTACCTCTTATAGTTTCCGAGATATGGACTATCGATAATTTACACCTTAGGCTCTGCTTCTAACTTGGGCCCAAATTGTAAAATGGTCTTCTCTATTGGCGATTTCGTTCCAATTCACATTCCAAGTAATATTCGGCATGCTAATTACATTGCCGTTTGCCAAATTGCATTATCTCTTATAGTTTCCGAGATATGGACTATCGATAATTTACACCTTAGGCTCTGCTTCTAACTTGGGCCCAAATTGTAAAATGGTCTTCTCTATTGGCGATTTCGTTCCAATTCACATTCCAAGTAATATTCGGCATGCTAATTACATTGCCGGTTGCCAAATTGCATTATCTCTTATAGTTTCCGAGATATGGACTATCGATAATTTACACCTTAGGCTCTGCTTCTAACTTGGGCCTAAATTGTAAAATCGTCTTATCTATTGGCGATTTCGTTCCAATTCACATTCCAAGTAATATTCGGCATGCTAATTACATTGCCGGTTGCCAAATTGCATTATCTCTTATAGTTTCCGAGATATGGACTATCGATAATTTACACCTTAGGCTCTGCTTCTAACTTGGGCCCAAATTGTAAAATGGTCTTATCCATTGGCGATTTCGTTCCAATTCACATTCCAAGTAATATCCGACATGCTAATTACATTGCCGGTTGCCAAATTGAATTATCTCTTATAGTTTCCGAGATATGGACTATCGATAATTTACATCTTAGGCTCTGCTTCTAACTTGGGCCCAAATTGTAAAATGGTCTTATCTATTGGCGATTTCGTTCCAATTCACATTCCAAGTAATATTCGGCATGCTAATTACATTGCCGGTTGCCAAATTGCATTATCTCTTATAGTTTCCGAGATATGGACTATCGATAATTTACACCTTAGGCTCTGCTTCTAACTTGGGCCCAAATTGTAAAATGGTCTAATCTATTGGCAATTTCGTTCCAATTCACATTCCAAGTAATATTCGGCATGCTAATTACATTGCTGGTTGCCAAATTGCATTATCTCTTATAGTTTCCGAGATATGGACTATCGATAATTTACACCTTAGGCTCTGCTTCTAACTTGGGCCCAAATTGTAAAATGGTCTTATCTATTGGCGATTTCGTTCCAATTCACATTCCAAGTAATATTCGGCATGCTAATTACATTGCCGGTTGCCAAATTGCATTATCTCTTATAGTTTCCGAGATATGGACTATCGGTAATTTACACCTTAGGCTCTGCTTCTAACTTGGGCCCAAATTGTAAAATGGTCTTATCTATTGGCGATTTCGTTCCAATTCACATTCCAAGTAATATCCGGCATGCTAATCACATTGCCGGTTGCCAAATTGAATTATCTCTTATAGTTTCCGAGATATGGACTATCGATAATTTACACCTTAGGCTCTGCTTCTAACTTGGGCCCAAATTGTAAAATGGTCTTACCTATTGGCGATTTCGTTCCAATTCACATTCCAAGTAATATTCGGCATGCTAATTACATTGCCGGTTGCCAAATTGCATTATCTCTTATAGTTTCCGAGATATGGACTATCGATAATTTACACCTTAGGCTCTGCTTCTAACTTGGGCCCAAATTGTAAAATGGTCTTATCTATTGGCGATTTCGTTCCAATTCACATTCCAAGTAATATTCGGCATGCTAATTACATTGCCGGTTGCCAAATTGCATTATCTCTTATAGTTTCCGAGATATGGACTATCGATAATTTACATCTTAGGCTCTGCTTCTAACTTGGGCCCAAATTGTAAAATCGTCTTATCTATTGGCGATTTCGTTCCAATTCACATTCCAAGTATTATTCGGCATGCTAATTACATTGCCGGTTGCCAAATTGCATTATCTCTTATAGTTTCCGAGATATGGACTATCGATAATTTACACCTTAGGCTCTTCTTCTAACTTGGGCCCAAATTGTAAAATGGTCTTATCTATTGGCGTTTTCGTTCCAATTCACATTCCAAGTAATATTCGGCATGCTAATTACATTGCCGGTTGCCAAATTGCATTATCTCTTATAGTTTCCGAGATATGGACTATCGATAATTTACACCTTAGGCTCTGCTTCTAACTTGGGCCCAAATTGTAAAATGGTCTTCTCTATTGGCGATTTCGTTCCAATTCACATTCCAAGTAATATTCGGCATGCTAATTACATTGCCGGTTGCCAAATTGCATTACCTCTTATAGTTTCCGAGATATGGACTATCGATAATTTACACCTTAGGCTCTGCTTCTAACTTGGGCCCAAATTGTAAAATGGTCTTCTCTATTGGCGATTTCGTTCCAATTCACATTCCAAGTAATATTCGGCATGCTAATTACATTGCCGTTTGCCAAATTGCATTATCTCTTATAGTTTCCGAGATATGGACTATCGATAATTTACACCTTAGGCTCTGCTTCTAACTTGGGCCCAAATTGTAAAATGGTCTTCTCTATTGGCGATTTCGTTCCAATTCACATTCCAAGTAATATTCGGCATGCTAATTACATTGCCGGTTGCCAAATTGCATTATCTCTTATAGTTTCCGAGATATGGACTATCGATAATTTACACCTTAGGCTCTGCTTCTAACTTGGGCCCAAATTGTAAAATCGTCTTATCTATTGGCGATTTCGTTCCAATTCACATTCCAAGTAATATTCGGCATGCTAATTACATTGCCGGTTGCCAAATTGCATTATCTCTTATAGTTTCCGAGATATGGACTATCGATAATTTACACCTTAGGCTCTGCTTCTAACTTGGGCCCAAATTGTAAAATGGTCTTATCCATTGGCGATTTCGTTCCAATTCACATTCCAAGTAATATCCGACATGCTAATTACATTGCCGGTTGCCAAATTGAATTATCTCTTATAGTTTCCGAGATATGGACTATCGATAATTTACATCTTAGGCTCTGCTTCTAACTTGGGCCCAAATTGTAAAATGGTCTTATCTATTGGCGATTTCGTTCCAATTCACATTCCAAGTAATATTCGGCATGCTAATTACATTGCCGGTTGCCAAATTGCATTATCTCTTATAGTTTCCGAGATATGGACTATCGATAATTTACACCTTAGGCTCTGCTTCTAACTTGGGCCCAAATTGTAAAATGGTCTTATCTATTGGCGATTTCGTCCCAATTCACATTCCAAGTGATATTCGGCATGCTAATTACATTGCCGGCTGCGAAATTGTATTATCTCTTATAGTTTCCGAGATATGGACTATCAATAATTTACACCTTAGGCTCTGCTTCTAACTTGGGCCCAAATTGTAAAATGGTCTTATCTATTGGCGATTTCGTTCCAATTCACATTCCAAGTAATATTCGGCATGCTAATTACATTGCCGGTTGCCAAATTGCATTATCTCTTATAGTTTCCGAGATATGGACTATCGATAATTTACACCTTAGGCTCTGCTTCTAAGTTGGGCCCAAATTGTAAAATGGTCTTATCTATTGGCGATTTCGTTCCAATTCACATTCCAAGTAATATTCGGCATGCTAATTACATTGCCGGTTGCCAAATTGCATTATCTCTTATAGTTTCCGAGATATGGACTATCGATAATTTACACCTTAGGCTCTGCTTCTAACTTGGGCCCAAATTGTAAAATGGTCTTCTCTATTGGCGATTTCGTTCCAATTCACATTCCAAGTGATATTCGGCATGCTAATTACATTGCCGGTTGCCAAATTGCATTATCTCTTATCGTTTCCGAGATATGGACTATCGATAATTTACACCTTAGGCTCTGCTTCTAACTTGGGCCCAAATTGTAAAATGGTCTTATCTATTGGCGATTTCGTTCCAATTCACATTCCAAGTAATATTCGGCATGCTAATTACATTGCCGGTTGCCAAATTGCATTATCTCTTATAGTTTCCGAGATATGGACTATCGATAATTTACACCTTAGGCTCTGCTTCTAACTTGGGCCCAAATTGTAAAATGGTCTTCTCTATTGGCGATTTCGTTCCAATTCACATTCCAAGTAATATTCGGCATGCTAATTACATTGCCGGTTGCCAAATTGCATTATCTCTTATAGTTTCCGAGATATGGACTATCGATAATTTACACCTTAGGCTCTGCTTCTAACTTGGGCCCAAATTGTAAAATGGTCTTCTCTATTGGCGATTTCGTTCCAATTCACATTCCAAGTAATATTCGGCATGCTAATTACATTGCCGGTTGCCAAATTGCATTATCTCTTATAGTTTCCGAGATATGGACTATCGATAATTTACACCTTAGGCTCTGCTTCTAACTTGGGCCCAAATTGTAAAATGGTCTTCTCTATTGGCGATTTCGTTCCAATTCACATTCCAAGTAATATTCGGCATGCTAATTACATTGCCGGTTGCCAAATTGCATTATCTCTTATCGTTTCCGAGATATGGACTATCGATAATTTACACCTTAGGCTCTGCTTCTAACTTGGGCCCAAATTGTAAAATGGTCTTATCTATTGGCGATTTCGTTCCAATTCACAATCCAAGTAATATTCGGCATGCTAATTACATTGCCGGTTGCCAAATTGCATTATCTCTTATAGTTTCCGAGATATGGACTATCGATAATTTACACCTTAGGCTCTGCTTCTAACTTGGGCCCAAATTGTAAAATGGTCTTATCTATTGGCGATTTCGTTCCAATTCACATTCCAAGTAATATCCGGCATGCTAATTACATTGCCGGTTGCCAAATTGCATTATCTCTTATCGTTTCCGAGATATGGACTATCGATAATTTACACCTTAGGCTCTGCTTCTAAATTGGGCCCAAATTGTAAAATGGTCTTATCTATTGGCGATTTCGTTCCAATTCACATTCCAAGTAATATTCGGCATGCTAATTACATTGCCGGTTGCCAAATTGCATTATCTCTTATAGTTTCCGAGATATGGACTATCGATAATTTACATCTTAGGCTCTGCTTCTAACTTGGGCCCAAATTGTAAAATCGTCTTATCTATTGGCGATTTCGTTCCAATTCACATTCCAAGTAATATTCGGCATGCTAATTACATTGCCGGTTGCCAAATTGCATTATCTCTTATAGTTTCCGAGATATGGACTATCGATAATTTACACCTTAGGCTCTGCTTCTAACTTGGGCCCAAATTGTAAAATGGTCTTATCTATTGGCGATTTCGTTCCAATTCACATTCCAAGTAATATCCGGCATGCTAATTACATTGCCGGTTGCCAAATTGAATTATCTCTTATAGTTTCCGAGATATGGACTATCGATAATTTACACCTTAGGCTCTGCTTCTAACTTGGGCCCAAATTGTAAAATGGTCTTATCTATTGGCGATTTCGTTCCAATTCACATTCCAAGTAATATTCGGCATGCTAATTACATTGCCGGTTGCCAAATTGCATTATCTCTTATAGTTTCCGAGATATGGACTATCGATAATTTACACCTTAGGCTCTGCTTCTAACTTGGGCCCAAATTGTAAAATGGTCTTATCTATTGGCGATTTCGTTACAATTCACATTCCAAGTGATATTCGGCATGCTAATTACATTGCCGGTTGCGAAATTGCATTATCTCTTATAGTTTCCGAGATATGGACTATCAATAATTTACACCTTAGGCTCTGCTTCTAACTTGGGCCCAAATTGTAAAATGGCCTTATCTATTGGCGATTTCGTTCCAATTCACATTCCAAGTAATATTCGGCATGCTAATTACATTGCCGGTTGCCAAATTGCATTATCTCTTATAGTTTCCGAGATATGGACTATCGATAATTTACACCTTAGGCTCAGCTTCTAACTTGGGCCCAAATTGTAAAATGGTCTTATCTATTTGCGTTTTCGTTCCAATTCACATTCCAAGTAATATTCGGCATGCTAATTACATTGCCGGTTGCCAAATTGCATTATCTCTTATAGTTTCCGAGATATGGACTATCGATAATTTACACCTTAGGCTCTGCTTCTAACTTGGGCCCAAATTGTAAAATGGTCTTCTCTATTGGCGATTTCGTTCCAATTCACATTCCAAGTAATATTCGGCATGCTAATTACATTGCCGGTTGCCAAATTGCATTATCTCTTATCGTTTCCGAGATATGGACTATCGATAATTTACACCTTAGGCTCTGCTTCTAACTTGGGCCCAAATTGTAAAATGGTCTTATCTATTGGCGATTTCGTTCCAATTCACATTCCAAGTAATATTCGGCATGCTAATTACATTGCCGGTTGCCAAATTGCATTATCTCTTATAGTTTCCGAGATATGGACTATCGATAATTTACACCTTAGGCTCTGCTTCTAACTTGGGCCCAAATTGTAAAATGGTCTTCTCTATTGGCGATTTCGTTCCAATTCACATTCCAAGTAATATTCGGCATGCTAATTACATTGCCGGTTGCCAAATTGCATTATCTCTTATAGTTTCCGAGATATGGACTATCGATAATTTACACCTAAGGCTCTGCTTCTAACTTGGGCCCAAATTGTAAAATGGTCTTCTCTATTGGCGATTTCGTTCCAATTCACATTCCAAGTAATATTCGGCATGCTAATTACATTGCCGGTTGCCAAATTGCATTATCTCTTATAGTTTCCGAGATATGGACTATCGATAATTTACACCTTAGGCTCTGCTTCTAACTTGGGCCCAAATTGTAAAATGGTCTTCTCTATTGGCGATTTCGTTCCAATTCACATTCCAAGTAATATTCGGCATGCTAATTACATTGCCGGTTGCCAAATTGCATTATCTCTTATCGTTTCCGAGATATGGACTATCGATAATTTACACCTTAGGCTTTGCTTCTAACTTGGGCCCAAATTGTAAAATGGTCTTATCTATTGGCGATTTCGTTCCAATTCACAATCCAAGTAATATTCGGCATGCTAATTACATTGCCGGTTGCCAAATTGCATTATCTCTTATAGTTTCCGAGATATGGACTATCGATAATTTACACCTTAGGCTCTGCTTCTAACTTGGGCCCAAATTGTAAAATGGTCTTCTCTATTGGCGATTTCGTTCCAATTCACATTCCAAGTAATATTCGGCATGCTAATTACATTGCCGGTTGCCAAATTGCATTATCTCTTATAGTTTCCGAGATATGGACTATCGATAATTTACACCTTAGGCTCTGCTTCTAACTTGGGCCCAAATTGTAAAATGGTCTTATCTATTGGCGATTTCGTTCCAATTCACATTCCAAGTAATATTCGGCATGCTAATTACATTGCCGGTTGCCAAATTGCATTATCTCTTATAGTTTCCGAGATATGGACTATCGATAATTTACATCTTAGGCTCTGCTTCTAACTTGGGCCCAAATTGTAAAATCGTCTTATCTATTGGCGATTTCGTTCCAATTCACATTCCAAGTATTATTCGGCATGCTAATTACATTGCCGGTTGCCAAATTGCATTATCTCTTATAGTTTCCGAGATATGGACTATCGATAATTTACACCTTAGGCTCTTCTTCTAACTTGGGCCCAAATTGTAAAATGGTCTTATCTATTGGCGTTTTCGTTCCAATTCACATTCCAAGTAATATTCGGCATGCTAATTACATTGCCGGTTGCCAAATTGCATTATCTCTTATAGTTTCCGAGATATGGACTATCGATAATTTACACCTTAGGCTCTGCTTCTAACTTGGGCCCAAATTGTAAAATGGTCTTATCTATTGGCGTTTTCGTTCCAATTCACATTCCAAGTAATATTCGGCATGCTAATTACATTGCCGGTTGCCAAATTGCATTATCTCTTATAGTTTCCGAGATATGGACTATCGATAATTTACACCTTAGGATCTGCTTCTAACTTGGGCCCAAATTGTAAAATGGTCTTCTCTATTGGCGATTTCGTTCCAATTCACATTCCAAGTAATATTCGGCATGCTAATTACATTGCCGGTTGCCAAATTGCATTACCTCTTATAGTTTCCGAGATATGGACTATCGATAATTTACACCTTAGGCTCTGCTTCTAACTTGGGCCCAAATTGTAAAATGGTCTTCTCTATTGGCGATTTCGTTCCAATTCACATTCCAAGTAATATTCGGCATGCTAATTACATTGCCGTTTGCCAAATTGCATTATCTCTTATAGTTTCCGAGATATGGACTATCGATAATTTACACCTTAGGCTCTGCTTCTAACTTGGGCCCAAATTGTAAAATGGTCTTCTCTATTGGCGATTTCGTTCCAATTCACATTCCAAGTAATATTCGGCATGCTAATTACATTGCCGGTTGCCAAATTGCATTATCTCTTATAGTTTCCGAGATATGGACTATCGATAATTTACACCTTAGGCTCTGCTTCTAACTTGGGCCCAAATTGTAAAATCGTCTTATCTATTGGCGATTTCGTTCCAATTCACATTCCAAGTAATATTCGGCATGCTAATTACATTGCCTGTTGCCAAATTGCATTATCTCTTATAGTTTCCGAGATATGGACTATCGATAATTTACACCTTAGGCTCTGCTTCTAACTTGGGCCCAAATTGTAAAATGGTCTTATCCATTGGCGATTTCGTTCCAATTCACATTCCAAGTAATATCCGACATGCTAATTACATTGCCGGTTGCCAAATTGAATTATCTCTTATAGTTTCCGAGATATGGACTATCGATAATTTACACCTAAGGCTCTGCTTCTAACTTGGGCCCAAATTGTAAAATGGTCTTCTCTATTGGCGATTTCGTTCCAATTCACATTCCAAGTAATATTCGGCATGCTAATTACATTGCCGGTTGCCAAATTGCATTATCTCTTATAGTTTCCGAGATATGGACTATCGATAATTTACACCTTAGGCTCTGCTTCTAACTTGGGCCCAAATTGTAAAATGGTCTTCTCTATTGGCGATTTCGTTCCAATTCACATTCCAAGTAATATTCGGCATGCTAATTACATTGCCGGTTGCCAAATTGCATTATCTCTTATAGTTTCCGAGATATGGACTATCGATAATTTACACCTAAGGCTCTGCTTCTAACTTGGGCCCAAATTGTAAAATGGTCTTCTCTATTGGCGATTTCGTTCCAATTCACATTCCAAGTAATATTCGGCATGCTAATTACATTGCCGGTTGCCAAATTGCATTATCTCTTATAGTTTCCGAGATATGGACTATCGATAATTTACACCTTAGGCTCTGCTTCTAACTTGGGCCCAAATTGTAAAATGGTCTTCTCTATTGGCGATTTCGTTCCAATTCACATTCCAAGTAATATTCGGCATGCTAATTACATTGCCGGTTGCCAAATTGCATTATCTCTTATCGTTTCCGAGATATGGACTATCGATAATTTACACCTTAGGCTTTGCTTCTAACTTGGGCCCAAATTGTAAAATGGTCTTATCTATTGGCGATTTCGTTCCAATTCACAATCCAAGTAATATTCGGCATGCTAATTACATTGCCGGTTGCCAAATTGCATTATCTCTTATAGTTTCCGAGATATGGACTATCGATAATTTACACCTTAGGCTCTGCTTCTAACTTGGGCCCAAATTGTAAAATGGTCTTCTCTATTGGCGATTTCGTTCCAATTCACATTCCAAGTAATATTCGGCATGCTAATTACATTGCCGGTTGCCAAATTGCATTATCTCTTATAGTTTCCGAGATATGGACTATCGATAATTTACACCTTAGGCTCTGCTTCTAACTTGGGCCCAAATTGTAAAATGGTCTTATCTATTGGCGATTTCGTTCCAATTCACATTCCAAGTAATATTCGGCATGCTAATTACATTGCCGGTTGCCAAATTGCATTATCTCTTATAGTTTCCGAGATATGGACTATCGATAATTTACATCTTAGGCTCTGCTTCTAACTTGGGCCCAAATTGTAAAATCGTCTTATCTATTGGCGATTTCGTTCCAATTCACATTCCAAGTATTATTCGGCATGCTAATTACATTGCCGGTTGCCAAATTGCATTATCTCTTATAGTTTCCGAGATATGGACTATCGATAATTTACACCTTAGGCTCTTCTTCTAACTTGGGCCCAAATTGTAAAATGGTCTTATCTATTGGCGTTTTCGTTCCAATTCACATTCCAAGTAATATTCGGCATGCTAATTACATTGCCGGTTGCCAAATTGCATTATCTCTTATAGTTTCCGAGATATGGACTATCGATAATTTACACCTTAGGCTCTGCTTCTAACTTGGGCCCAAATTGTAAAATGGTCTTATCTATTGGCGTTTTCGTTCCAATTCACATTCCAAGTAATATTCGGCATGCTAATTACATTGCCGGTTGCCAAATTGCATTATCTCTTATAGTTTCCGAGATATGGACTATCGATAATTTACACCTTAGGCTCTGCTTCTAACTTGGGCCCAAATTGTAAAATGGTCTTCTCTATTGGCGATTTCGTTCCAATTCACATTCCAAGTAATATTCGGCATGCTAATTACATTGCCGGTTGCCAAATTGCATTACCTCTTATAGTTTCCGAGATATGGACTATCGATAATTTACACCTTAGGCTCTGCTTCTAACTTGGGCCCAAATTGTAAAATGGTCTTCTCTATTGGCGATTTCGTTCCAATTCACATTCCAAGTAATATTCGGCATGCTAATTACATTGCCGTTTGCCAAATTGCATTATCTCTTATAGTTTCCGAGATATGGACTATCGATAATTTACACCTTAGGCTCTGCTTCTAACTTGGGCCCAAATTGTAAAATGGTCTTCTCTATTGGCGATTTCGTTCCAATTCACATTCCAAGTAATATTCGGCATGCTAATTACATTGCCGGTTGCCAAATTGCATTATCTCTTATAGTTTCCGAGATATGGACTATCGATAATTTACACCTTAGGCTCTGCTTCTAACTTGGGCCCAAATTGTAAAATCGTCTTATCTATTGGCGATTTCGTTCCAATTCACATTCCAAGTAATATTCGGCATGCTAATTACATTGCCGGTTGCCAAATTGCATTATCTCTTATAGTTTCCGAGATATGGACTATCGATAATTTACACCTTAGGCTCTGCTTCTAACTTGGGCCCAAATTGTAAAATGGTCTTATCCATTGGCGATTTCGTTCCAATTCACATTCCAAGTAATATCCGACATGCTAATTACATTGCCGGTTGCCAAATTGAATTATCTCTTATAGTTTCCGAGATATGGACTATCGATAATTTACATCTTAGGCTCTGCTTCTAACTTGGGCCCAAATTGTAAAATGGTCTTATCTATTGGCGATTTCGCTCCAATTCACATTCCAAGTAATATTCGGCATGCTAATTACATTGCCGGTTGCCAAATTGCATTATCTCTTATAGTTTCCGAGATATGGACTATCGATAATTTACACCTTAGGCTCTGCTTCTAACTTGGGCCCAAATTGTAAAATGGTCTTATCTATTGGCGATTTCGTCCCAATTCACATTCCAAGTGATATTCGGCATGCTAATTACATTGCCGTCTGCGAAATTGTATTATCTCTTATAGTTTCCGAGATATGGACTATCAATAATTTACACCTTAGGCTCTGCTTCTAACTTGGGCCCAAATTGTAAAATGGTCTTATCTATTGGCGATTTCGTTCCAATTCACATTCCAAGTAATATTCGGCATGCTAATTACATTGCCGGTTGCCAAATTGCATTATCTCTTATAGTTTCCGAGATATGGACTATCGATAATTTACACCTTAGGCTCTGCTTCTAACTTGGGCCCAAATTGTAAAATGGTCTTATCTATTGGCGATTTCGTTCCAATTCACATTCCAAGTAATATTCGGCATGCTAATTACATTGCCGGTTGCCAAATTGCATTATCTCTTATAGTTTCCGAGATATGGACTATCGATAATTTACACCTTAGGCTCTGCTTCTAACTTGGGCCCAAATTGTAAAATGGTCTTATCTATTGGCGATTTCGTTCCAATTCACATTCCAAGTAATATTCGGCATGCTAATTACATTGCCGGTTGCCAAATTGCATTATCTCTTATAGTTTCCGAGATATGGACTATCGATAATTTACACCTTAGGCTCAGCTTCTAACTTGGGCCCAAATTGTAAAATGGTCTTATCTATTGGCGTTTTCGTTCCAATTCACATTCCAAGTAATATTCGGCATGCTAATTACATTGCCGGTTGCCAAATTGCATTATCTCTTATAGTTTCCGAGATATGGACTATCGATAATTTACACCTTAGGCTCTGCTTCTAACTTGGGCCCAAATTGTAAAATGGTCTTCTCTATTGGCGATTTCGTTCCAATTCACATTCCAAGTAATATTCGGCATGCTAATTACATTGTCGGTTGCCAAATTGCATTATCTCTTATCGTTTCCGAGATATGGACTATCGATAATTTACACCTTAGGCTCTGCTTCTAACTTGGGCCCAAATTGTAAAATGGTCTTATCTATTGGCGATTTCGTTCCAATTCACATTCCAAGTAATATTCGGCATGCTAATTACATTGCCGGTTGCCAAATTGCATTATCTCTTATAGTTTCCGAGATATGGACTATCGATAATTTACACCTTAGGCTCTGCTTCTAACTTGGGCCCAAATTGTAAAATGGTCTTCTCTATTGGCGATTTCGTTCCAATTCACATTCCAAGTAATATTCGGCATGCTAATTACATTGCCGGTTGCCAAATTGCATTATCTCTTATAGTTTCCGAGATATGGACTATCGATAATTTACACCTTAGGCTCTGCTTCTAACTTGGGCCCAAATTGTAAAATGGTCTTCTCTATTGGCGATTTCGTTCCAATTCACATTCCAAGTAATATTCGGCATGCTAATTACATTGCCGGTTGCCAAATTGCATTATCTCTTATCGTTTCCGAGATATGGACTATCGATAATTTACACCTTAGGCTTTGCTTCTAACTTGGGCCCAAATTGTAAAATGGTCTTATCTATTGGCGATTTCGTTCCAATTCACAATCCAAGTAATATTCGGCATGCTAATTACATTGCCGGTTGCCAAATTGCATTATCTCTTATAGTTTCCGAGATATGGACTATCGATAATTTACACCTTAGGCTCTGCTTCTAACTTGGGCCCAAATTGTAAAATGGTCTTCTCTATTGGCGATTTCGTTCCAATTCACATTCCAAGTAATATTCGGCATGCTAATTACATTGCCGGTTGCCAAATTGCATTATCTCTTATAGTTTCCGAGATATGGACTATCGATAATTTACACCTTAGGCTCTGCTTCTAACTTGGGCCCAAATTGTAAAATGGTCTTATCTATTGGCGATTTCGTTCCAATTCACATTCCAAGTAATATTCGGCATGCTAATTACATTGCCGGTTGCCAAATTGCATTATCTCTTATAGTTTCCGAGATATGGACTATCGATAATTTACATCTTAGGCTCTGCTTCTAACTTGGGCCCAAATTGTAAAATCGTCTTATCTATTGGCGATTTCGTTCCAATTCACATTCCAAGTATTATTCGGCATGCTAATTACATTGCCGGTTGCCAAATTGCATTATCTCTTATAGTTTCCGAGATATGGACTATCGATAATTTACACCTTAGGCTCTTCTTCTAACTTGGGCCCAAATTGTAAAATGGTCTTATCTATTGGCGTTTTCGTTCCAATTCACATTCCAAGTAATATTCGGCATGCTAATTACATTGCCGGTTGCCAAATTGCATTATCTCTTATAGTTTCCGAGATATGGACTATCGATAATTTACACCTTAGGCTCTGCTTCTAACTTGGGCCCAAATTGTAAAATGGTCTTATCTATTGGCGTTTTCGTTCCAATTCACATTCCAAGTAATATTCGGCATGCTAATTACATTGCCGGTTGCCAAATTGCATTATCTCTTATAGTTTCCGAGATATGGACTATCGATAATTTACACCTTAGGCTCTGCTTCTAACTTGGGCCCAAATTGTAAAATGGTCTTCTCTATTGGCGATTTCGTTCCAATTCACATTCCAAGTAATATTCGGCATGCTAATTACATTGCCGGTTGCCAAATTGCATTACCTCTTATAGTTTCCGAGATATGGACTATCGATAATTTACACCTTAGGCTCTGCTTCTAACTTGGGCCCAAATTGTAAAATGGTCTTCTCTATTGGCGATTTCGTTCCAATTCACATTCCAAGTAATATTCGGCATGCTAATTACATTGCCGTTTGCCAAATTGCATTATCTCTTATAGTTTCCGAGATATGGACTATCGATAATTTACACCTTAGGCTCTGCTTCTAACTTGGGCCCAAATTGTAAAATGGTCTTCTCTATTGGCGATTTCGTTCCAATTCACATTCCAAGTAATATTCGGCATGCTAATTACATTGCCGGTTGCCAAATTGCATTATCTCTTATAGTTTCCGAGATATGGACTATCGATAATTTACACCTTAGGCTCTGCTTCTAACTTGGGCCCAAATTGTAAAATCGTCTTATCTATTGGCGATTTCGTTCCAATTCACATTCCAAGTAATATTCGGCATGCTAATTACATTGCCGGTTGCCAAATTGCATTATCTCTTATAGTTTCCGAGATATGGACTATCGATAATTTACACCTTAGGCTCTGCTTCTAACTTGGGCCCAAATTGTAAAATGGTCTTATCCATTGGCGATTTCGTTCCAATTCACATTCCAAGTAATATCCGACATGCTAATTACATTGCCGGTTGCCAAATTGAATTATCTCTTATAGTTTCCGAGATATGGACTATCGATAATTTACATCTTAGGCTCTGCTTCTAACTTGGGCCCAAATTGTAAAATGGTCTTATCTATTGGCGATTTCGCTCCAATTCACATTCCAAGTAATATTCGGCATGCTAATTACATTGCCGGTTGCCAAATTGCATTATTTCTTATAGTTTCCGAGATATGGACTATCGATAATTTACACCTTAGGCTCTGCTTCTAACTTGGGCCCAAATTGTAAAATGGTCTTATCTATTGGCGATTTCGTCCCAATTCACATTCCAAGTGATATTCGGCATGCTAATTACATTGCCGTCTGCGAAATTGTATTATCTCTTATAGTTTCCGAGATATGGACTATCAATAATTTACACCTTAGGCTCTGCTTCTAACTTGGGCCCAAATTGTAAAATGGTCTTATCTATTGGCGATTTCGTTCCAATTCACATTCCAAGTAATATTCGGCATGCTAATTACATTGCCGGTTGCCAAATTGCATTATCTCTTATAGTTTCCGAGATATGGACTATCGATAATTTACACCTTAGGCTCTGCTTCTAACTTGGGCCCAAATTGTAAAATGGTCTTATCTATTGGCGATTTCGTTCCAATTCACATTCCAAGTAATATTCGGCATGCTAATTACATTGCCGGTTGCCAAATTGCATTATCTCTTATAGTTTCCGAGATATGGACTATCGATAATTTACACCTTAGGCTCTGCTTCTAACTTGGGCCCAAATTGTAAAATGGTCTTATCTATTGGCGATTTCGTTCCAATTCACATTCCAAGTAATATTCGGCATGCTAATTACATTGCCGGTTGCCAAATTGCATTATCTCTTATAGTTTCCGAGATATGGACTATCGATAATTTACACCTTAGGCTCAGCTTCTAACTTGGGCCCAAATTGTAAAATGGTCTTATCTATTGGCGTTTTCGTTCCAATTCACATTCCAAGTAATATTCGGCATGCTAATTACATTGCCGGTTGCCAAATTGCATTATCTCTTATCGTTTCCGAGATATGGACTATCGATAATTTACACCTTAGGCTCTGCTTCTAACTTGGGCCCAAATTGTAAAATGGTCTTCTCTATTGGCGATTTCGTTCCAATTCACATTCCAAGTAATATTCGGCATGCTAATTACATTGTCGGTTGCCAAATTGCATTATCTCTTATAGTTTCCGAGATATGGACTATCGATAATTTACACCTTAGGCTCTGCTTCTAACTTGGGCCCAAATTGTAAAATGGTCTTATCTATTGGCGATTTCGTTCCAATTCACATTCCAAGTAATATTCGGCATGCTAATTACATTGCCGGTTGCCAAATTGCATTATCTCTTATAGTTTCCGAGATATGGACTATCGATAATTTACACCTTAGGCTCTGCTTCTAACTTGGGCCCAAATTGTAAAATGGTCTTCTCTATTGGCGATTTCGTTCCAATTCACATTCCAAGTAATATTCGGCATGCTAATTACATTGCCGGTTGCCAAATTGCATTATCTCTTATAGTTTCCGAGATATGGACTATCGATAATTTACACCTTAGGCTCTGCTTCTAACTTGGGCCCAAATTGTAAAATGGTCTTCTCTATTGGCGATTTCGTTCCAATTCACATTCCAAGTAATATTCGGCATGCTAATTACATTGCCGGTTGCCAAATTGCATTATCTCTTATCGTTTCCGAGATATGGACTATCGATAATTTACACCTTAGGCTCTGCTTCTAACTTGGGCCCAAATTGTAAAATGGTCTTATCTATTGGCGATTTCGTTCCAATTCACAATCCAAGTAATATTCGGCATGCTAATTACATTGCCGGTTGCCAAATTGCATTATCTCTTATAGTTTCCGAGATATGGACTATCGATAATTTACACCTTAGGCTCTGCTTCTAACTTGGGCCCAAATTGTAAAATGGTCTTATCTATTGGCGATTTCGTTCCAATTCACATTCCAAGTAATATCCGGCATGCTAATTACATTGCCGGTTGCCAAATTGCATTATCTCTTATCGTTTCCGAGATATGGACTATCGATAATTTACACCTTAGGCTCTGCTTCTAAATTGGGCCCAAATTGTAAAATGGTCTTATCTATTGGCGATTTCGTTCCAATTCACATTCCAAGTAATATTCGGCATGCTAATTACATTGCCGGTTGCCAAATTGCATTATCTCTTATAGTTTCCGAGATATGGACTATCGATAATTTACATCTTAGGCTCTGCTTCTAACTTGGGCCCAAATTGTAAAATCGTCTTATCTATTGGCGATTTCGTTCCAATTCACATTCCAAGTAATATTCGGCATGCTAATTACATTGCCGGTTGCCAAATTGCATTATCTCTTATAGTTTCCGAGATATGGACTATCGATAATTTACACCTTAGGCTCTGCTTCTAACTTGGGCCCAAATTGTAAAATGGTCTTATCTATTGGCGATTTCGTTCCAATTCACATTCCAAGTAATATCCGGCATGCTAATTACATTGCCGGTTGCCAAATTGAATTATCTCTTATAGTTTCCGAGATATGGACTATCGATAATTTACACCTTAGGCTCTGCTTCTAACTTGGGCCCAAATTGTAAAATGGTCTTATCTATTGGCGATTTCGTTCCAATTCACATTCCAAGTAATATTCGGCATGCTAATTACATTGCCGGTTGCCAAATTGAATTATCTCTTATAGTTTCCGAGATATGGACTATCGATAATTTACACCTTAGGCTCTGCTTCTAACTTGGGCCCAAATTGTAAAATGGTCTTATCTATTGGCGATTTCGTTCCAATTCACATTCCAAGTAATATTCGGCATGCTAATTATATTGCCGGTTGCCAAATTGCATTATCTCTTATAGTTTCCGAGATATGGACTATCGATAATTTACATCTTAGGCTCTGCTTCTAACTTGGGCCCAAATTGTAAAATGGACTTATCTATTGGCGATTTCGTTCCAATTCACATTCCAAGTAATATTCGGCATGCTAATTACATTGCCGGTTGCCAAATTGCATTATCTCTTATAGTTTCCGAGATATGGACTATCGATAATTTACACCTTAGGCTCTGCTTCTAACTTGGGCCCAAATTGTAAAATGGTCTTATCTATTGGCGATTTCGTTACAATTCACATTCCAAGTGATATTCGGCATGCTAATTACATTGCCGGTTGCGAAATTGCATTATCTCTTATAGTTTCCGAGATATGGACTATCAATAATTTACACCTTAGGCTCTGCTTCTAACTTGGGCCCAAATTGTAAAATGGCCTTATCTATTGGCGATTTCGTTCCAATTCACATTCCAAGTAATATTCGGCATGCTAATTACATTGCCGGTTGCCAAATTGCATTATCTCTTATAGTTTCCGAGATATGGACTATCGATAATTTACACCTTAGGCTCTGCTTCTAACTTGGGCCCAAATTGTAAAATGGTCTTATCTATTGGCGATTTCGTTCCAATTCACATTCCAAGTAATATTCGGCATGCTAATTACATTGCCGGTTGCCAAATTGCATTATCTCTTATAGTTTCCGAGATATGGACTATCGATAATTTACACCTTAGGCTCTGCTTCTAACTTGGGCCCAAATTGTAAAATGGTCTTATCTATTGGCGATTTCGTTCCAATTCACATTCCAAGTAATATTCGGCATGCTAATTACATTGCCGGTTGCCAAATTGCATTATCTCTTATAGTCTCCGAGATATGGACTATCGATAATTTACACCTTAGGCTCTGCTTCTAACTTGGGCCCAAATTGTAAAATGGTCTTATCTATTGGCGATTTCGTTCCAATTCACATTCCAAGTAATATTCGGCATGCTAATTACATTGCCGGTTGCCAAATTGCATTATCTCTTATAGTTTCCGAGATATGGACTATCGATAATTTACACCTTAGGCTCTGCTTCTAACTTGGGCCCAAATTGTAAAATGGTCTTATCTATTGGCGATTTCGTTCCAATTCACACTCCAAGTAATATTCGGCATGCTAATTACATTGCCGGTTGCGAAATTGCATTATCTCTTATAGTTTCCGAGATATGGACTATCAATAATTTACACCTTAGGCTCTGCTTCTAACTTGGGCCCAAATTGTAAAATGGTCTTATCTATTGGCAATTTCGTTCCAATTCACATTCCAAGTAATATTCGGCATGCTAATTACATTGCCGGTTGCCAAATTGCATTATCTCTTATAGTTTCCGAGATATGGACTATCGATAATTTACACCTTAGGCTCAGCTTCTAACTTGGGCCCAAATTGTAAAATGGTCTTATCTATTTGCGTTTTCGTTCCAATTCACATTCCAAGTAATATTCGGCATGCTAATTACATTGCCGGTTGCCAAATTGCATTATCTCTTATAGTTTCCGAGATATGGACTATCGATAATTTACACCTTAGGCTCTGCTTCTAACTTGGGCCCAAATTGTAAAATGGTCTTCTCTATTGGCGATTTCGTTCCAATTCACATTCCAAGTAATATTCGGCATGCTAATTACATTGCCGGTTGCCAAATTGCATTATCTCTTATCGTTTCCGAGATATGGACTATCGATAATTTACACCTTAGGCTCTGCTTCTAACTTGGGCCCAAATTGTAAAATGGTCTTATCTATTGGCGATTTCGTTCCAATTCACATTCCAAGTAATATTCGGCATGCTAATTACATTGCCGGTTGCCAAATTGCATTATCTCTTATAGTTTCCGAGATATGGACTATCGATAATTTACACCTTAGGCTCTGCTTCTAACTTGGGCCCAAATTGTAAAATGGTCTTCTCTATTGGCGATTTCGTTCCAATTCACATTCCAAGTAATATTCGGCATGCTAATTACATTGCCGGTTGCCAAATTGCATTATCTTTTATAGTTTCCGAGATATGGACTATCGATAATTTACACCTTAGGCTCTGCTTCTAACTTGGGCCCAAATTGTAAAATGGTCTTCTCTATTGGCGATTTCGTTCCAATTCACATTCCAAGTAATATTCGGCATGCTAATTACATTGCCGGTTGCCAAATTGCATTATCTCTTATCGTTTCCGAGATATGGACTATCGATAATTTACACCTTAGGCTTTGCTTCTAACTTGGGCCCAAATTGTAAAATGGTCTTATCTATTGGCGATTTCGTTCCAATTCACAATCCAAGTAATATTCGGCATGCTAATTACATTGCCGGTTGCCAAATTGCATTATCTCTTATAGTTTCCGAGATATGGACTATCGATAATTTACACCTTAGGCTCTGCTTCTAACTTGGGCCCAAATTGTAAAATGGTCTTCTCTATTGGCGATTTCGTTCCAATTCACATTCCAAGTAATATTCGGCATGCTAATTACATTGCCGGTTGCCAAATTGCATTATCTCTTATAGTTTCCGAGATATGGACTATCGATAATTTACACCTTAGGCTCTGCTTCTAACTTGGGCCCAAATTGTAAAATGGTCTTCTCTATTGGCGATTTCGTTCCAATTCACATTCCAAGTAATATTCGGCATGCTATTTACATTGCCGGTTGCTAAATTGCATTATCTCTTATAGTTTCCGAGATATGGACTATCGATAATTTACACCTTAGGCTCTGCTTCTAACTTGGGCCCAAATTGTAAAATCGTCTTATCTATTGGCGATTTCGTTCCAATTCACATTCCAAGTAATATTCGGCATGCTAATTACATTGCCGGTTGCCAAATTGCATTATCTCTTATAGTTTCCGAGATATGGGCTATCGGTAATTTACACCTTAGGCTCTGCTTCTAACTTGGGCCCAAATTGTAAAATGGTCTTATCTATTGGCGATTTCGTTCCAATTCACATTCCAAGTAATATCCGGCATGCTAATTACATTGCCGGTTGCCAAATTGCATTATCTCTTATCGTTTCCGAGATATGGACTATCGATAATTTACACCTTAGGCTCTGCTTCTAAATTGGGCCCAAATTGTAAAATGGTCTTATCTATTGGCGATTTCGTTCCAATTCACATTCCAAGTAATATTCGGCATGCTAATTACATTGCCGGTTGCCAAATTGCATTATCTCTTATAGTTTCCGAGATATGGACTATCGATAATTTACATCTTAGGCTCTGCTTCTAACTTGGGCCCAAATTGTAAAATCGTCTTATCTATTGGCGATTTCGTTCCAATTCACATTCCAAGTAATATTCGGCATGCTAATTACATTGCCGGTTGCCAAATTGCATTATCTCTTATAGTTTCCGAGATATGGACTATCGATAATTTACACCTTAGGCTCTGCTTCTAACTTGGGCCCAAATTGTAAAATGGTCTTATCTATTGGCGATTTCGTTCCAATTCACATTCCAAGTAATATCCGGCATGCTAATTACATTGCCGGTTGCCAAATTGAATTATCTCTTATAGTTTCCGAGATATGGACTATCGATAATTTACACCTTAGGCTCTGCTTCTAACTTGGGCCCAAATTGTAAAATGGTCTTATCTATTGGCGATTTCGTTCCAATTCACATTCCAAGTAATATTCGGCATGCTAATTACATTGCCGGTTGCCAAATTGAATTATCTCTTATAGTTTCCGAGATATGGACTATCGATAATTTACACCTTAGGCTCTGCTTCTAACTTGGGCCCAAATTGTAAAATGGTCTTATCTATTGGCGATTTCGTCCCAATTCACATTCCAAGTGATATTCGGCATGCTAATTACATTGCCGGTTGCGAAATTGCATTATCTCTTATAGTTTCCGAGATATGGACTATCAATAATTTACACCTTAGGCTCTGCTTCTAACTTGGGCCCAAATTGTAAAATGGTCTTATCTATTGGCGATTTCGTTCCAATTCACATTCCAAGTAATATTCGGCATGCTAATTACATTGCCGGTTGCCAAATTGAATTATCTCTTATAGTTTCCGAGATATGGACTATCGATAATTTACACCTTAGGCTCTGCTTCTAACTTGGGCCCAAATTGTAAAATGGTCTTACCTATTGGCGATTTCGTTCCAATTCACATTCCAAGTAATATTCGGCATGCTAATTACATTGCCGGTTGCCAAATTGCATTATCTCTTATAGTTTCCGAGATATGGACTATCGATAATTTACACCTTAGGCTCTGCTTCTAACTTGGGCCCAAATTGTAAAATGGTCTTATCTATTGGCGATTTCGTTCCAATTCACACTCCAAGTAATATTCGGCATGCTAATTACATTGCCAGTTGCGAAATTGCATTATCTCTTATAGTTTCCGAGATATGGACTATCAATAATTTACACCTTAGGCTCTGCTTCTAACTTGGGCCCAAATTGTAAAATGGTCTTATCTATTGGCGATTTCGTTTCAATTCACATTCCAAGTAATATTCGGCATGCTAATTACATTGCCGGTTGCCAAATTGCATTATCTCTTATAGTTTCCGAGATATGGACTATCGATAATTTACACCTTAGGCTCTGCTTCTAACTTGGGCCCAAATTGTAAAATGGTCTTATCTATTGGCGTTTTCGTTCCAATTCACATTCCAAGTAATATTCGGCATGCTAATTACATTGCCGGTTGCCAAATTGCATTATCTCTTATAGTTTCCGAGATATGGACTATCGATAATTTACACCTTAGGCTCTGCTTCTAACTTGGGCCCAAATTGTAAAATGGTCTTCTCTATTGGCGATTTCGTTCCAATTCACATTCCAAGTAATATTCGGCATGCTAATTACATTGCCGGTTGCCAAATTGCATTACCTCTTATAGTTTCCGAGATATGGACTATCGATAATTTACACCTTAGGCTCTGCTTCTAACTTGGGCCCAAATTGTAAAATGGTCTTATCTATTGGCGATTTCGTTCCAATTCACATTCCAAGTAATATTCGGCATGCTAATTACATTGCCGGTTGCCAAATTGCATTATCTCTTATAGTTTCCGAGATATGGACTATCGATAATTTACACCTTAGGCTCTGCTTCTAACTTGGGCCCAAATTGTAAAATGGTCTTCTCTATTGGCGATTTCGCTCCAATTCACATTCCAAGTAATATTCGGCATGCTAATTACATTGCCGGTTGCCAAATTGCATTACCTCTTATAGTTTCCGAGATATGGACTATCGATAATTTACACCTTAGGCTCTGCTTCTAACTTGGGCCCAAATTGTAAAATGGTCTTATCTATTGGCGATTTCGTTCCAATTCACAATCCAAGTAATATTCGGCATGCTAATTACATTGCCGGTTGCCAAATTGCATTATCTCTTATAGTTTCCGAGATATGGACTATCGATAATTTACACCTTAGGCTCTGCTTCTAACTTGGGCCCAAATTGTAAAATGGTCTTATCTATTGGCGATTTCGTTCCAATTCACATTCCAAGTAATATCCGGCATGCTAATTACATTGCCGGTTGCCAAATTGCATTATCTCTTATCGTTTCCGAGATATGGACTATCGATAATTTACACCTTAGGCTCTGCTTCTAAATTGGGCCCAAATTGTAAAATGGTCTTATCTATTGGCGATTTCGTTCCAATTCACATTCCAAGTAATATTCGGCATGCTAATTACATTGCCGGTTGCCAAATTGCATTATCTCTTATAGTTTCCGAGATATGGACTATCGATAATTTACATCTTAGGCTCTGCTTCTAACTTGGGCCCAAATTGTAAAATCGTCTTATCTATTGGCGATTTCGTTCCAATTCACATTCCAAGTAATATTCGGCATGCTAATTACATTGCCGGTTGCCAAATTGCATTATCTCTTATAGTTTCCGAGATATGGACTATCGATAATTTACACCTTAGGCTCTGCTTCTAACTTGGGCCCAAATTGTAAAATGGTCTTATCTATTGGCGATTTCGTTCCAATTCACATTCCAAGTAATATCCGGCATGCTAATTACATTGCCGGTTGCCAAATTGAATTATCTCTTATAGTTTCCGAGATATGGACTATCGATAATTTACACCTTAGGCTCTGCTTCTAACTTGGGCCCAAATTGTAAAATGGTCTTATCTATTGGCGATTTCGTTCCAATTCACATTCCAAGTAATATTCGGCATGCTAATTACATTGCCGGTTGCCAAATTGAATTATCTCTTATAGTTTCCGAGATATGGACTATCGATAATTTACACCTTAGGCTCTGCTTCTAACTTGGGCCCAAATTGTAAAATGGTCTTATCTATTGGCGATTTCGTTCCAATTCACATTCCAAGTAATATTCGGCATGCTAATTATATTGCCGGTTGCCAAATTGCATTATCTCTTATAGTTTCCGAGATATGGACTATCGATAATTTACATCTTAGGCTCTGCTTCTAACTTGGGCCCAAATTGTAAAATGGACTTATCTATTGGCGATTTCGTTCCAATTCACATTCCAAGTAATATTCGGCATGCTAATTACATTGCCGGTTGCCAAATTGCATTATCTCTTATAGTTTCCGAGATATGGACTATCGATAATTTACACCTTAGGCTCTGCTTCTAACTTGGGCCCAAATTGTAAAATGGTCTTATCTATTGGCGATTTCGTTACAATTCACATTCCAAGTGATATTCGGCATGCTAATTACATTGCCGGTTGCGAAATTGCATTATCTCTTATAGTTTCCGAGATATGGACTATCAATAATTTACACCTTAGGCTCTGCTTCTAACTTGGGCCCAAATTGTAAAATGGCCTTATCTATTGGCGATTTCGTTCCAATTCACATTCCAAGTAATATTCGGCATGCTAATTACATTGCCGGTTGCCAAATTGCATTATCTCTTATAGTTTCCGAGATATGGACTATCGATAATTTACACCTTAGGCTCTGCTTCTAACTTGGGCCCAAATTGTAAAATGGTCTTATCTATTGGCGATTTCGTTCCAATTCACATTCCAAGTAATATTCGGCATGCTAATTACATTGCCGGTTGCCAAATTGCATTATCTCTTATAGTTTCCGAGATATGGACTATCGATAATTTACACCTTAGGCTCTGCTTCTAACTTGGGCCCAAATTGTAAAATGGTCTTATCTATTGGCGATTTCGTTCCAATTCACATTCCAAGTAATATTCGGCATGCTAATTACATTGCCGGTTGCCAAATTGCATTATCTCTTATAGTCTCCGAGATATGGACTATCGATAATTTACACCTTAGGCTCTGCTTCTAACTTGGGCCCAAATTGTAAAATGGTCTTATCTATTGGCGATTTCGTTCCAATTCACATTCCAAGTAATATTCGGCATGCTAATTACATTGCCGGTTGCCAAATTGCATTATCTCTTATAGTTTCCGAGATATGGACTATCGATAATTTACACCTTAGGCTCTGCTTCTAACTTGGGCCCAAATTGTAAAATGGTCTTATCTATTGGCGATTTCGTTCCAATTCACACTCCAAGTAATATTCGGCATGCTAATTACATTGCCGGTTGCGAAATTGCATTATCTCTTATAGTTTCCGAGATATGGACTATCAATAATTTACACCTTAGGCTCTGCTTCTAACTTGGGCCCAAATTGTAAAATGGTCTTATCTATTGGCAATTTCGTTCCAATTCACATTCCAAGTAATATTCGGCATGCTAATTACATTGCCGGTTGCCAAATTGCATTATCTCTTATAGTTTCCGAGATATGGACTATCGATAATTTACACCTTAGGCTCAGCTTCTAACTTGGGCCCAAATTGTAAAATGGTCTTATCTATTTGCGTTTTCGTTCCAATTCACATTCCAAGTAATATTCGGCATGCTAATTACATTGCCGGTTGCCAAATTGCATTATCTCTTATAGTTTCCGAGATATGGACTATCGATAATTTACACCTTAGGCTCTGCTTCTAACTTGGGCCCAAATTGTAAAATGGTCTTCTCTATTGGCGATTTCGTTCCAATTCACATTCCAAGTAATATTCGGCATGCTAATTACATTGCCGGTTGCCAAATTGCATTATCTCTTATCGTTTCCGAGATATGGACTATCGATAATTTACACCTTAGGCTCTGCTTCTAACTTGGGCCCAAATTGTAAAATGGTCTTATCTATTGGCGATTTCGTTCCAATTCACATTCCAAGTAATATTCGGCATGCTAATTACATTGCCGGTTGCCAAATTGCATTATCTCTTATAGTTTCCGAGATATGGACTATCGATAATTTACACCTTAGGCTCTGCTTCTAACTTGGGCCCAAATTGTAAAATGGTCTTCTCTATTGGCGATTTCGTTCCAATTCACATTCCAAGTAATATTCGGCATGCTAATTACATTGCCGGTTGCCAAATTGCATTATCTTTTATAGTTTCCGAGATATGGACTATCGATAATTTACACCTTAGGCTCTGCTTCTAACTTGGGCCCAAATTGTAAAATGGTCTTCTCTATTGGCGATTTCGTTCCAATTCACATTCCAAGTAATATTCGGCATGCTAATTACATTGCCGGTTGCCAAATTGCATTATCTCTTATCGTTTCCGAGATATGGACTATCGATAATTTACACCTTAGGCTTTGCTTCTAACTTGGGCCCAAATTGTAAAATGGTCTTATCTATTGGCGATTTCGTTCCAATTCACAATCCAAGTAATATTCGGCATGCTAATTACATTGCCGGTTGCCAAATTGCATTATCTCTTATAGTTTCCGAGATATGGACTATCGATAATTTACACCTTAGGCTCTGCTTCTAACTTGGGCCCAAATTGTAAAATGGTCTTCTCTATTGGCGATTTCGTTCCAATTCACATTCCAAGTAATATTCGGCATGCTAATTACATTGCCGGTTGCCAAATTGCATTATCTCTTATAGTTTCCGAGATATGGACTATCGATAATTTACACCTTAGGCTCTGCTTCTAACTTGGGCCCAAATTGTAAAATGGTCTTCTCTATTGGCGATTTCGTTCCAATTCACATTCCAAGTAATATTCGGCATGCTATTTACATTGCCGGTTGCTAAATTGCATTATCTCTTATAGTTTCCGAGATATGGACTATCGATAATTTACACCTTAGGCTCTGCTTCTAACTTGGGCCCAAATTGTAAAATCGTCTTATCTATTGGCGATTTCGTTCCAATTCACATTCCAAGTAATATTCGGCATGCTAATTACATTGCCGGTTGCCAAATTGCATTATCTCTTATAGTTTCCGAGATATGGGCTATCGGTAATTTACACCTTAGGCTCTGCTTCTAACTTGGGCCCAAATTGTAAAATGGTCTTATCTATTGGCGATTTCGTTCCAATTCACATTCCAAGTAATATCCGGCATGCTAATTACATTGCCGGTTGCCAAATTGCATTATCTCTTATCGTTTCCGAGATATGGACTATCGATAATTTACACCTTAGGCTCTGCTTCTAAATTGGGCCCAAATTGTAAAATGGTCTTATCTATTGGCGATTTCGTTCCAATTCACATTCCAAGTAATATTCGGCATGCTAATTACATTGCCGGTTGCCAAATTGCATTATCTCTTATAGTTTCCGAGATATGGACTATCGATAATTTACATCTTAGGCTCTGCTTCTAACTTGGGCCCAAATTGTAAAATCGTCTTATCTATTGGCGATTTCGTTCCAATTCACATTCCAAGTAATATTCGGCATGCTAATTACATTGCCGGTTGCCAAATTGCATTATCTCTTATAGTTTCCGAGATATGGACTATCGATAATTTACACCTTAGGCTCTGCTTCTAACTTGGGCCCAAATTGTAAAATGGTCTTATCTATTGGCGATTTCGTTCCAATTCACATTCCAAGTAATATCCGGCATGCTAATTACATTGCCGGTTGCCAAATTGAATTATCTCTTATAGTTTCCGAGATATGGACTATCGATAATTTACACCTTAGGCTCTGCTTCTAACTTGGGCCCAAATTGTAAAATGGTCTTATCTATTGGCGATTTCGTTCCAATTCACATTCCAAGTAATATTCGGCATGCTAATTACATTGCCGGTTGCCAAATTGAATTATCTCTTATAGTTTCCGAGATATGGACTATCGATAATTTACACCTTAGGCTCTGCTTCTAACTTGGGCCCAAATTGTAAAATGGTCTTATCTATTGGCGATTTCGTTCCAATTCACATTCCAAGTGATATTCGGCATGCTAATTACATTGCCGGTTGCGAAATTGCATTATCTCTTATAGTTTCCGAGATATGGACTATCAATAATTTACACCTTAGGCTCTGCTTCTAACTTGGGCCCAAATTGTAAAATGGTCTTATCTATTGGCGATTTCGTTCCAATTCACATTCCAAGTAATATTCGGCATGCTAATTACATTGCCGGTTGCCAAATTGAATTATCTCTTATAGTTTCCGAGATATGGACTATCGATAATTTACACCTTAGGCTCTGCTTCTAACTTGGGCCCAAATTGTAAAATGGTCTTACCTATTGGCGATTTCGTTCCAATTCACATTCCAAGTAATATTCGGCATGCTAATTACATTGCCGGTTGCCAAATTGCATTATCTCTTATAGTTTCCGAGATATGGACTATCGATAATTTACACCTTAGGCTCTGCTTCTAACTTGGGCCCAAATTGTAAAATGGTCTTATCTATTGGCGATTTCGTTCCAATTCACACTCCAAGTAATATTCGGCATGCTAATTACATTGCCAGTTGCGAAATTGCATTATCTCTTATAGTTTCCGAGATATGGACTATCAATAATTTACACCTTAGGCTCTGCTTCTAACTTGGGCCCAAATTGTAAAATGGTCTTATTATGGTCTGATCTATTGGCGATTTCGTTTCAATTCACATTCCAAGTAATATTCGGCATGCTAATTACATTGCCGGTTGCCAAATTGCATTATCTCTTATAGTTTCCGAGATATGGACTATCGATAATTTACACCTTAGGCTCTGCTTCTAACTTGGGCCCAAATTGTAAAATGGTCTTATCTATTGGCGTTTTCGTTCCAATTCACATTCCAAGTAATATTCGGCATGCTAATTACATTGCCGGTTGCCAAATTGCATTATCTCTTATAGTTTCCGAGATATGGACTATCGATAATTTACACCTTAGGCTCTGCTTCTAACTTGGGCCCAAATTGTAAAATGGTCTTCTCTATTGGCGATTTCGTTCCAATTCACATTCCAAGTAATATTCGGCATGCTAATTACATTGCCGGTTGCCAAATTGCATTACCTCTTATAGTTTCCGAGATATGGACTATCGATAATTTACACCTTAGGCTCTGCTTCTAACTTGGGCCCAAATTGTAAAATGGTCTTATCTATTGGCGATTTCGTTCCAATTCACATTCCAAGTAATATTCGGCATGCTAATTACATTGCCGGTTGCCAAATTGCATTATCTCTTATAGTTTCCGAGATATGGACTATCGATAATTTACACCTTAGACTCTGCTTCCAACTTGGGCCCAAATTGTAAAATGGTCTTATCTATTGGCGATTTCGTTCCAATTCACACTCCAAGTAATATTCGGCATGCTAATTACATTGCCGGTAGCGAAATTGCATTATCTCTTATAGTTTCCGAGATATGGACTATCGATAATTTACACCTTAGGCTCTGCTTCTAACTTGGGCCCAAATTGTAAAATGGTCTTCTCTATTGGCGATTTCGCTCCAATTCACATTCCAAGTAATATTCGGCATGCTAATTACATTGCCGGTTGCCAAATTGCATTATCTCTTATAGTTTCCGAGATATGGACTATCCATAATTTACACCTTAGGCTCTGCTTCTAACTTGGGCCCAAATTGTAAAATGGTCTTATCTATTGGCGATTTCGTTCCAATTCACATTCCAAGTAATATTCGGCATGCTAATTACATTGCCGGTTGCCAAATTGAATTATCTCTTATAGTTTCCGAGATATGGACTATCGATAATTTACACCTTAGGCTCTGCTTCTAACTTGGGCCCAAATTGTAAAATGGTCTTACCTATTGGCGATTTCGTTCCAATTCACATTCCAAGTAATATTCGGCATGCTAATTACATTGCCGGTTGCCAAATTGCATTATCTCTTATAGTTTCCGAGATATGGACTATCGATAATTTACACCTTAGGCTCTGCTTCTAACTTGGGCCCAAATTGTAAAATGGTCTTATCTATTGGCGATTTCGTTCCAATTCGCATTCCAATTAATATTCGGCATGCTAATTACATTTCCGGTTGCCAAATTGCATTATCTCTTATAGTTTCCGAGATATGGACTATCGATAATTTACACCTTAGGCTCTGCTTCTAACTTGGGCCCAAATTGTAAAATGGTCTTATCTATTAGCGATTTCGTTCCAATTCACATTCCAAGTAATATTCGGCATGCTAATTACATTGCCGGTTGCCAAATTGCATTATCTCTTATAGTTTCCGAGATATGGACTATCGATAATTTACACCTTAGGCTCTGCTTCTAACTTGGGCCCAAATTGTAAAATGGTCTTATCTATTGGCGATTTCGTTCCAATTCACATTCCAAGTAATATTCGGCATGCTAATTACATTGCCGGTTGCCAAATTGCATTATCTCTTATAGTTTCCGAGATATGGACTATCGATAATTTACACCTTAGGCTCTGCTTCTAACTTGGGCCCAAATTGTAAAATGGTCTTATCTATTGGCGATTTCGTTCCAATTCACATTCCAAGTAATATTCGGCATGCTAATTACATTGCCGGTTGCCAAATTGAATTATCTCTTATAGTTTCCGAGATATGGACTATCGATAATTTACATCCTAGGCTCTGCTTCTAACTTGGGCCCAAATTGTAAAATGGTCTTACCTATTGGCGATTTCGTTCCAATTCACATTCCAAGTAATATTCGGCATGCTAATTACATTGCCGGTTGCCAAATTGCATTATCTCTTATAGTTTCCGAGATATGGACTATCGATAATTTACACCTTAGGCTCTGCTTCTAACTTGGGCCCAAATTGTAAAATGGTCTTATCTATTGGCGATTTCGTTCCAATTTACATCTCATTAAATTGTAAAATGGTCTTATCTATTGGCGATTTCGTTCCAATTCACATTCCAAGTAATATTCGGCATGCTAATTACATTGCCGGTTGCCAAATTGCATTATCTCTTATAGTTTCCGAGATATGGACTATCGATAATTTACACCTTAGGCTCTGCTTCTAACTTGGGCCCAAATTGTAAAATAGTCTTCTCTATTGGCGATTTCGTTCCAATTCACATTCCAAGTAATATTCGGCATGCTAATTACATTGCCGGTTGCCAAATTGCATTACCTCTTATAGTTTCCGAGATATGGACTATCGATAATTTACACCTTAGGCTCTGCTTCTAACTTGGGCCCAAATTGTAAAATGGTCTTATCTATTGGCGATTTCGTTCCAATTCACATTCCAAGTAATATTCGGCATGCTAATTACATTGCCGGTTGCCAAATTGCATTATCTCTTATAGTTTCCGAGATATGGACTATCGATAATTTACACCTAAGGCTCTGCTTCTAACTTGGGCCCAAATTGTTAAATGGTCTTCTCTATTGGCGATTTCGTTCCAATTCACATTCCAAGTAATATTCGGCATGCTAATTACATTGCCGGTTGCCAAACTGCATTATCTCTTATAGTTTCCGAGATATGGACTATCCATAATTTACACCTTAGGCTCTGCTTCTAACTTGGGCCCAAATTGTAAAATGGTCTTATCTATTGGCGATTTCGTTCCAATTCACATTCCAAGTAATATTCGGCATGCTAATTACATTGCCGGTTGCCAAATTGAATTATCTCTTATAGTTTCCGAGATATGGACTATCGATAATTTACACCTTAGGCTCTGCTTCTAACTTGGGCCCAAATTGTAAAATGGTCTTACCTATTGGCGATTTCGTTCCAATTCACATTCCAAGTAATATTCGGCATGCTAATTACATTGCCGGTTGCCAAATTGCATTATCTCTTATAGTTTCCGAGATATGGACTATCGATAATTTACACCTTAGGCTCTGCTTCTAACTTGGGCCCAAATTGTAAAATGGTCTTATCTATTGGCGATTTCGTTCCAATTCACATTCCAATTAATATTCGGCATGCTAATTACATTGCCGGTTGCCAAATTGCATTATCTCTTATAGTTTCCGAGATATGGACTATCGATAATTTACACCTTAGGCTCTGCTTCTAACTTGGGCCCAAATTGTAAAATGGTCTTATCTATTAGCGATTTCGTTCCAATTCACATTCCAAGTAATATTCGGCATGCTAATTACATTGCCGGTTGCCAAATTGCATTATCTCTTATAGTTTCCGAGATATGGACTATCGATAATTTACACCTTAGGCTCTGCTTCTAACTTGGGCCCAAATTGTAAAATGGTCTTATCTATTGGCGATTTCGTTCCAATTCACATTCCAAGTAATATTCGGCATGCTAATTATATTGCCGGTTGCCAAATTGAATTATCTCTTATAGTTTCCGAGATATGGACTATCGATAATTTACATCTTAGGCTCTGCTTCTAACTTGGGCCCAAATTGTAAAATGGTCTTACCTATTGGCGATTTCGTTCCAATTCACATTCCAAGTAATATTCGGCATGCTAATTACATTGCCGGTTGCCAAATTGCATTATCTCTTATAGTTTCCGAGATATGGACTATCGATAATTTACACCTTAGGCTCTGCTTCTAACTTGGGCCCAAATTGTAAAATGGTCTTATCTATTGGCGATTTCGTTCCAATTCACATTCCAAGTAATATTCGGCATGCTAATTACATTGCCGGTTGCCAAATTGCATTATCTCTTATAGTTTCCGAGATATGGACTATCGATAATTTACACCTTAGGCTCTGCTTCTAACTTGGGCCCAAATTGTAAAATCGTCTTATCTATTGGCGACTTCGTTCCAATTCACATTCCAAGTAATATTCGGCATGCTAATTACATTGCCGGTTGCCAAATTGCATTATCTCTTATAGTTTCCGAGATATGGACTATCGGTAATTTACAACTTAGGCTCCGCTTCTAACTTGGGCCCAAATTGTAAAATGGTCTTATCTATTGGCGATTTCGTTCCAATTCACATTCCAAGTAATATCCGGCATGCTAATCACATTGCCGGTTGCCAAATTGAATTATCTCTTATAGTTTCCGAGATATGGACTATCGATAATTTACACCTTAGGCTCTGCTTCTAACTTGGGCCCAAATTGTAAAATGATCTTACCTATTGGCGATTTCGTTCCAATTCACATTCCAAGTATTATTCGGCATACTAATTACATTGCCGGTTGCCAAATTGCATTATCTCTTATAGTTTCCGAGATATGGACTATCGATAATTTACACCTTAGGCTCTGCTTCTAACTTGGGCCCAAATTGTAAAATGGTCTTATCTATTGGCGATTTCGTTCCAATTCACATTCCAAGTAATTTTCGGCATGCTAATTACATTGCCGGTTGCCAAATTGCATTATCTCTTATAGTTTCCGAGATATGGACTATCGATAATTTACATCTTAGGCTCTGCTTCTAACTTGGGCCCAAATTGTAAAATCGTCTTATCTATTGGCGATTTCGTTCCAATTCACATTCCAAGTAATATTCGGCATGCTAATTACATTGCCGGTTGCCAAATTGCATTATCTCTTATAGTTTCCGAGATATGGACTATCGATAATTTACACCTTAGGCTCTGCTTCTAACTTGGGCCCAAAGTGTAAAATGGTCTTATCTATTGGCGATTTCGTTCCAATTCACATTCCAGGTAATATCCGGCATGCTAATTACATTGCCGGTTGCCAAATTGAATTATCTCTTATAGTTTCCGAGATATGGACTATCGATAATTTACACCTTAGGCTCTGCTTCTAACTTGGGCCCAAATTGTAAAATGGTCTTATCTATTGGCGATTTCGTTCCAATTCACATTCCAAGTAATATTCGGCATGCTAATTACATTGCCGGTTGCCAAATTGCATTATCTCTTATAGTTTCCGAGATATGGACTATCGAAAATTTACACCTTAGGCTCTGCTTCTAACTTGGGCCCAAATTGTAAAATGGTCTTATCTATTGGCGATTTCGTTCCAATTCACACTCCAAGTAATATTCGGCATGCTAATTACATTGCCGGTAGCGAAATTGCATTATCTCTTATAGTTTCCGAGATATGGACTATCGATAATTTACACCTTAGGCTCTGCTTCTAACTTGGGCCCAAATTGTAAAATGGTCTTATCTATTGGCGATTTCGTCCCAATTCACATTCCAAGTGATATTCAGCATGCTAATTACATTGCCGGTTGCGAAATTGCATTATCTCTTATAGTTTCCGAGATATGGACTATCAATAATTTACACCTTAGGCTCTGCTTCTAACTTGGGCCCAAATTGTAAAATGGTCTTATCTATTGGCGATTTCGTTCCAATTCACATTCCAAGTAATATTCGGCATGCTAATTACATTGCCGGTTGCCAAATTGCATTATCTCTTATAGTTGCCGAGATATGGACTATCGATAATTTACACCTTAGGCTCTGCTTCTAACTTGGGCCCAAATTGTAAAATGGTCTTATCTATTGGCGATTTCGTTCCAATTCACATTCCAAGTAATATTCGGCATGCTAATTACATTGCCGGTTGCCAAATTGAATTATCTCTTATAGTTTCCGAGATATTGACTATCGATAATTTACACCTTAGGCTCTGCTTCTAACTTGGGCCCAAATAGTAAAATGGTCTTACCTATTGGCGATTTCGTTCCAATTCACATTCCAAGTAATATTCGGCATGCTAATTACATTGCCGGTTGCCAAATTGCATTATCTCTTATAGTTTCCGAGATATGGACTATCGATAATTTACACCTTAGGCTCTGCTTCTAACTTGGGCCCAAATTGTAAAATGGTCTTATCTATTGGCGATTTCGTTCCAATTCACATTCCAAGTAATATTCGGCATGCTAATTACATTGCCGGTTGCGAAATTGCATTATCTCTTATAGTTTCCGAGATATGGACTATCAATAATTTACACCTTAGGCTCTGCTTCTAACTTGGGCCCAAATTGTAAAATGGTCTTATCTATTGACGATTTCGTTCCAATTCACATTCCAAGTAATATTCGGCATGCTAATTACATTGCCGGTTGCCAAATTGCATTATCTCTTATAGTTTCCGAGATATGGACTATCGATAATTTACACCTTAGGCTCTGCTTCTAACTTGGGCCCAAATAGTAAAATGGTCTTACCTATTGGCGATTTCGTTCCAATTCACATTCCAAGTAATATTCGGCATGCTAATTACATTGCCGGTTGCCAAATTGCATTATCTCTTATAGTTTCCGAGATATGGACTATCGATAATTTACACCTTAGGCTCTGCTTCTAACTTGGGCCCAAATTGTAAAATGGTCTTCTCTATTGGCGATTTCGTCCCAATTCACATTCCAAGTAATATTCGGCATGCTAATTACATTGCCGTTTGCGAAATTGCATTATCTCTTATAGTTTCAGAGATATGGACTATCGATAATTTACACCTTAGGCTCTGCTTCTAACTTGGGCCCAAATTGTAAAATGGTCTTATCTATTGGCGATTTCGTTCCAATTCACATTCCAAGTAATATTCGGCATGCTAATTACATTGCCGGTTGCCAAATTGCATTATCTCTTATAGTTTCCGAGATATGGACTATCGATAATTTACACCTTAGGCTCTGCTTCTAACTTGGGCCCAAATTGTAAAATGGTCTTATCTATTGGCGATTTCGTTCCAATTCACATTCCAAGTAATATTCGGCATGCTAATTACACTGCCGGTTGCCAAATTGCATTAACTCTTATAGTTTCCGAGATATGGACTATCGATAATTTACACCTTAGGCTCTGCTTCTAACTTGGGCCCAAATTGTAAAATGGTCTTATCTATTGGCGATTTCGTTCCAATTCACATTCCAAGTAATATTCGGCATGCTAATTACATTGCCGGTTGCCAAATTGCATTAACTCTTATAGTTTCCGAGATATGGACTATCGATAATTTACACCTTAGGCTCTGCTTCTAACTTGGGCCCAAATTGTAAAATGGTCTTATCTATTGGCGATTTCGTTCCAATTCACATTCCAAGTAATATTCGGCATGCTAATTACATTGCCGGTTGCCAAATTGCATTATCTCTTATAGTTTCCGAGATATGGACTATCGATAATTTACACCTTAGGCTCTGCTTCTAACTTGGGCCCAAATTGTAAAATGGTCTTATCTATTGGCGATTTCGTTCCAATTCACATTCCAAGTAATATTCGGCATGCTAATTACATTGCCGGTTGCCAAATTGCATTATCTCTTATAGTTTCCGAGATATGGACTATCGATAATTTACACCTTAGGCTCTGCTTCTAACTTGGGCCCAAATTGTAAAATGGTCTTATCTATTGGCGATTTCGTCCCAATTCACATTCCAAGTGATATTCGGCATGCTAATTACATTGCCGGTTGCGAAATTGCATTATCTCTTATAGTTTCCGAGATATTGACTATCAATAATTTACACCTTAGGCTCTGCTTCTAACTTGGGCCCAAATTGTAAAATGGCCTTATCTATTGGCGATTTCGTTCCAATTCACATTCCAAGTAATATTCGGCATGCTAATTACATTGCCGGTTGCCAAATTGCATTATCTCTTATAGTTTATGAGATATGGACTATCGATAATTTACACCTTAGGCTGTGCTTCTAACTTGGGCCCAAATTGTAAAATGGTCTTATCTATTGGCGATTTCGTTCCAATTCACATTCCAAGTAATATTCGGCATGCTAATTACATTGCCGGTTGCCAAATTGCATTATCTCTTATAGTTTCCGAGATATGGACTATCGATAATTTACACCTTAGGCTCTGCTTCTAACTTGGGCCCAAATTGTAAAATGGTCTTATCTATTGGCGATTTCGTTCCAATTCACATTCCAAGTAATATTCGGCATGCTAATTACATTGCCGGTTGCCAAATTGCATTATCCCTTATAGTTTCCGAGATATGGACTATCGATAATTTACACCTTAGGCTCTGCTTCTAACTTGGGCCCAAATCGTAAAATGGTCTTATCTATTGGCGATTTCGTTCCAATTCACATTCCAAGTAATATTCGGCATGCTAATTACATTGCCGGTTGCCAAATTGCATTATCTCTTATAGTTTCCGAGATATGGACTATCGATAAATTACACCTTAGGCTCTGCTTCTAACTTGGGCCCAAATTGTAAAATGGTCTTATCTATTGGCGATTTCGTTCCAATTCTCATTCCAAGTAATATTCGGCATGCTAATTACATTGCCGGTTGCCAAATTGCATTATCTCTTATAGTTTCCGAGATATGGACTATCGATAATTTACACCTTAGACTCTGCTTCTAACTTGGGCCCAAATTGTAAAATGGTCTTATCTATTGGCGATTTCGTTCCAATTCACATTCCAAGTAATATTCGGCATGCTAATTACATTGCCGGTTGCCAAATTGCATTATCTCTTATAGTTTCCGAGATATGGACTATCGATAATTTACACCTTAGGCTCTGCTTCTAACTTGGGCCCAAATTGTAAAATGGTCTAATCTATTGGCAATTTCGTTCCAATTCACATTCCAAGTAATATTCGGCATGCTAATTACATTGCCGGTTGCCAAATTGCATTATCTCTTATAGTTTCCGAGATATGGACTATCAAAAATTTACACCTTAGGCTCTGCTTCTAACTTGGGCCCAAATTGTAAAATGGTCTTATCTATTGGCGATTTCGTTCCAATTCACACTCCAAGTAATATTCGGCATGCTAATTACATTGCCGGTAGCGAAATTGCATTATCTCTTATAGTTTCCGAGATATGGACTATCGATAATTTACACCTTAGGCTCTGCTTCTAACTTGGGCCCAAATTGTAAAATGGTCTTATCTATTGGCGATTTCGTCCCAATTCACATTCCAAGTGATATTCGGCATGCTAATTACATTGCCGGTTGCGAAATTGCATTATCTCTTATAGTTTCCGAGATATGGACTATCAATAATTTACACCTTAGGCTCTGCTTCTAACTTGGGCCCAAATTGTAAAATGGTCTTATCTATTGGCGATTTCGTTCCAATTCACATTCCAAGTAATATTCGGCATGCTAATTACATTGCCGGTTGCCAAATTGCATTATCTCTTATAGTTGCCGAGATATGGACTATCGATAATTTACACCTTAGGCTCTGCTTCTAACTTGGGCCCAAATTGTAAAATGGTCTTATCTATTGGCGATTTCGTTCCAATTCACATTCCAAGTAATATTCGGCATGCTAATTACATTGCCGGTTGCCAAATTGAATTATCTCTTATAGTTTCCGAGATATTGACTATCGATAATTTACACCTTAGGCTCTGCTTCTAACTTGGGCCCAAATAGTAAAATGGTCTTACCTATTGGCGATTTCGTTCCAATTCACATTCCAAGTAATATTCGGCATGCTAATTACATTGCCGGTTGCCAAATTGCATTATCTCTTATAGTTTCCGAGATATGGACTATCGATAATTTACACCTTAGGCTCTGCTTCTAACTTGGGCCCAAATTGTAAAATGGTCTTATCTATTGGCGATTTCGTTCCAATTCACATTCCAAGTAATATTCGGCATGCTAATTACATTGCCGGTTGCGAAATTGCATTATCTCTTATAGTTTCCGAGATATGGACTATCAATAATTTACACCTTAGGCTCTGCTTCTAACTTGGGCCCAAATTGTAAAATGGTCTTATCTATTGACGATTTCGTTCCAATTCACATTCCAAGTAATATTCGGCATGCTAATTACATTGCCGGTTGCCAAATTGCATTATCTCTTATAGTTTCCGAGATATGGACTATCGATAATTTACAACTTAGGCTCTGCTTCTAACTTGGGCCCAAATTGTAAAATGGTCTTATCTATTGGCGATTTCGTTCCAATTCACATTCCAAGTAATATTCGGCATGCTAATTACATTGCCGGTTGCCAAATTGCATTATCTCTTATAGTTTCCGAGATATGGACTATCGATAATTTACACCTAAGGCTCTGCTTCTAACTTGGGCCCAAATTGTAAAATGGTCTTATCTATTGGCGATTTCGTTCCAATTCACACTCCAAGTAATATTCGGCATGCTAATTACATTGCCGGTTGCGAAATTGCATTATCTCTTATAGTTTCCGAGATATGGACTATCGATAATTTACACCTTAGGCTCTGCTTCTAACTTGTGCCCAAATTGTAAAATGGTCTTATCTATTGGCGATTTCGTTCCAATTCACATTCCAAGTAATATTCGGCATGCTAATTACATTGCCGGTTGCGAAATTGCATTATCTCTTATAGATTCCGAGATATGGACTATCAATAATTTACACCTTAGGCTCTGCTTCTAACTTGGGCCCAAATTGTAAAATGGTCTTATCTATTGACGATTTCGTTCCAATTCACATTCCAAGTAATATTCGGCATGCTAATTACATTGCCGGTTGCCAAATTGCATTATCTCTTATAGTTTCCGAGATATGGACTATCGATAATTTACACCTTAGGCTCTGCTTCTAACTTGGGCCCAAATTGTAAAATGGTCTTATCTATTGGCGATTTCGTTCCAATTCACAATCCAAGTAATATTCGGCATGCTAATTACATTGCCGGTTGCCAAATTGCATTATCTCTTATAGTTTCCGAGATATGGACTATCGATAATTTACACCTTAGGCTCTGCTTCTAACTTGGGCCCAAATTGTAAAATGGTCTTATCTATTGGCGATTTCGTTCCAATTCACATTCCAAGTAATATTCGGCATGCTAATTACATTGCCGGTTGCCAAATTGCATTATCTCTTATAGTTTCCGAGATATGGACTATCGATAATTTACACCTAAGGCTCTGCTTCTAACTTGGGCCCAAATTGTAAAATGGTCTTATCTATTGGCGATTTCGTTCCAATTCACACTCCAAGTAATATTCGGCATGCTAATTACATTGCCGGTTGCGAAATTGCATTATCTCTTATAGTTTCCGAGATATGGACTATCGATAATTTACACCTTAGGCTCTGCTTCTAACTTGTGCCCAAATTGTAAAATGGTCTTATCTATTGGCGATTTCGTTCCAATTCACATTCCAAGTAATATTCGGCATGCTAATTACATTGCCGGTTGCCAAATTGCATTATCTCTTATAGTTTCCGAGATATGGACTATCGATAATTTACACCTTAGGCTCTGCTTCTAACTTGGGCCCAAATTGTAAAATGGTCTTCTCTATTGGCGATTTCGTCCCAATTCACATTCCAAGTAATATTCGGCATGCTAATTACATTGCCGTTTGCGAAATTGCATTATCTCTTATAGTTTCAGAGATATGGACTATCGATAATTTACACCTTAGGCTCTGCTTCTAACTTGGGCCCAAATTGTAAAATGGTCTTATCTATTGGCGATTTCGTTCCAATTCACATTCCAAGTAATATTCGGCATGCTAATTACATTGCCGGTTGCCAAATTGCATTATCTCTTATAGTTTCCGAGATATGGACTATCGATAATTTACACCTTAGGCTCTGCTTCTAACTTGGGCCCAAATTGTAAAATGGTCTTATCTATTGGCGATTTCGTTCCAATTCACATTCCAAGTAATATTCGGCATGCTAATTACATTGCCGGTTGCCAAATTGCATTAACTCTTATAGTTTCCGAGATATGGACTATCGATAATTTACACCTTAGGCTCTGCTTCTAACTTGGGCCCAAATTGTAAAATGGTCTTATCTATTGGCGATTTCGTTCCAATTCACATTCCAAGTAATATTCGGCATGCTAATTACATTGCCGGTTGCCAAATTGCATTATCTCTTATAGTTTCCGAGATATGGACTATCGATAATTTACACCTTAGGCTCTGCTTCTAACTTGGGCCCAAATTGTAAAATGGTCTTATCTATTGGCGATTTCGTTCCAATTCACATTCCAAGTAATATTCGGCATGCTAATTACATTGCCGGTTGCCAAATTGCATTATCTCTTATAGTTTCCGAGATATGGACTATCGATAATTTACACCTTAGGCTCTGCTTCTAACTTGGGCCCAAATTGTAAAATGGGCTTATCTATTGGCGATTTCGTTCCAATTCACATTCCAAGTAATATTCGGCATGCTAATTACATTGCCGGTTGCCAAATTGCATTATCTCTTATAGTTTCCGAGATATGGACTATCGATAATTTACACCATAGGCTCTGCTTCTAACTTGGGCCCAAATTGTAAAATGGTCTTATCTATTGGCAATTTCGTTCCAATTCACATTCCAAGTAATATTCGGCATGCTAATTACATTGCCGGTTGCCAAATTGCATTATCTCTTATAGTTTCCGAGATATGGACTATCGATAATTTACACCTTAGGCTCTGCTTCTAACTTGGGCCCAAATTGTAAAATGGTCTTATCTATTGGCGATTTCGTTCCAATTCACATTCCAAGTAATATTCGGCATGCTAATTACATTGCCGGTTGCCAAATTGAATTATCTCTTATAGTTTCCGAGATATGGACTATCGATAATTTACACCTTAGGCTCTGCTTCTAACTTGGGCCCAAATTGTAAAATGGTCTTATCTATTGGCGATTTCGTTCCAATTCACATTCCAAGTAATATTCGGCATGCTAATTACATTGCCGGTTGCCAAATTGCATTATCTCTTATAGTTTCCGAGATATGGACTATCGATAATTTACACCTTAGGCTCTGCTTCTAACTTGGGCCCAAATTGTAAAATGGTCTTATCTATTGGCGATTTCGTTCCAATTCACATTCCAAGTAATATTCGGCATGCTAATTACATTGCCGGTTGCCAAATTGAATTATCTCTTATAGTTTCCGAGATATGGACTATCGATAATTTACACCTTAGGCTCTGCTTCTAACTTGGGCCCAAATTGTAAAATGGTCTTACCTATTGGCGATTTCGTTCCAATTCACATTCCAAGTAATATTCGGCATGCTAATTACATTGCCGGTTGCCAAATTGCATTATCTCTTATAGTTTCCGAGATATGGACTATCGATAATTTACACCTTAGGCTCTGCTTCTAACTTGGGCCCAAATTGTAAAATGGTCTTATCTATTGGCGATTTCGTCCCAATTCACATTCCAAGTGATATTCGGCATGCTAATTACATTGCCGGTTGCGAAATTGCATTATCTCTTATAGTTTATGAGATATGGACTATCAATAATTTACACCTTAGGCTCTGCTTCTAACTTGGGCCCAAATTGTAAAATGGTCTTATCTATTGGCGATATCGTTCCAATTCACATTCCAAGTAATATTCGGCATGCTAATTACATTGCCGGTTGCCAAATTGCATTATCTCTTATAGTTTCCGAGATATGGACTATCGATAATTTACACCTTAGGCTCTGCTTCTAACTTGGGCCCAAATTGTAAAATGGTCTTATCTATTGGCGATTTCGTTCCAATTCACATTCCAAGTAATATTCGGCATGCTAATTACATTGCCGTTTGCCAAATTGCATTATCTCTTATAGTTTCCGAGATATGGACTATCGATAATTTACACCTTAGGCTCTGCTTCTAACTTGGGCCCAAATTGTAAAATGGTCTTATCTATTGGCGATTTCGTTCTAATTCACATTCCAAGTAATATTCGGCATGCTAATTACATTGCCGGTTGCGAAATTGCATTATCTCTTATAGTTTCCGAGATATGGACTATCGATAAATTACACCTTAGGCTCTGCTTCTAACTTGGGCCCAAATTGTAAAATGGTCTTATCTCTTGGCGATTTCGTTCCAATTCACATTCCAAGTAATATTCGGCATGCTAATTACATTGCCGGTTGCCAAATTGCATTATCTCTTATAGTTTCAGAGATATGGACTATCGATAATTTACACCTTAGGCTCTGCTTCTAACTTGGGCCCAAATTGTAAAATGGTCTTCTCTATTGGCGATTTCGTCCCAATTCACATTCCAAGTAATATTCGGCATGCTAATTACATTGCCGTTTGCGAAATTGCATTATCTCTTATAGTTTCAGAGATATGGACTATCGATAATTTACACCTTAGGCTCTGCTTCTAACTTGGGCCCAAATTGTAAAATGGTCTTATCTATTGGCGATTTCGTTCCAATTCACATTCCAAGTAATATTCGGCATGCTAATTGCATTGCCGGTTGCCAAATTGCATTATCTCTTATAGTTTCCGAGATATGGACTATCGATAATTTACACCTTAGGCTCTGCTTCTAACTTGGGCCCAAATTGTAAAATGGTCTTATCTATTGGCGATTTCGTTCCAATTCACATTCCAAGTAATATTCGGCATGCTAATTACATTGCCGGTTGCCAAATTGAATTATCTCTTATAGTTTCCGAGATATGGACTATCGATAATTTACACCTTAGGCTCTGCTTCTAACTTGGGCCCAAATTGTAAAATGGTCTTACCTATTGGCGATTTCGATCCAATTCACATTCCAAGTAATATTCGGCATGCTAATTACATTGCCGGTTGCCAAATTGCATTATCTCTTATAGTTTCCGAGATATGGACTATCGATAATTTACACCTTAGGCTCTGCTTCTAACTTGGGCCCAAATTGTAAAATGGTCTTATCTATTGGCGATTTCGTTCCAATTCACACTCCAAGTAATATTCGGCATGCTAATTACATTGCCGGTTGCCAAATTGCATTATCTCTTATAGTTTCCGAGATATGGACTATCGATAATTTACACCTTAGGCTCTGCTTCTAACTTGGGCCCAAATTGTAAAATGGTCTTATCTATTGGCGATTTCGTTCCAATTCACACTCCAAGTAATATTCGGCATGCTAATTACATTGCCGGTTGCCAAATTGCATTATCTCTTATAGTTTCCGAGATATGGACTATCGATAATTTACACCTTAGGCTCTGCTTCTAACTTGGGCCCAAATTGTAAAATGGTCTTATCTATTGGCGATTTCGTTCCAATTCACATTCCAAGTGATATTCGGCATGCTAATTACATTGCCGGTTGCGAAATTGCATTATCTCTTATAGTTTCCGAGATATGGACTATCAATAATTTACACCTTAGGCTCTGCTTCTAACTTGGGCCCAAATTGTAAAATGGTCTTATCTATTGGCGATTTCGTTCCAATTCACATTCCAAGTAATATTCGGCATGCTAATTACATTGCCGGTTGCCAAATTGCATTATCTCTTATAGTTTCCGAGATATGGACTATCGATAATTTACACCTTAGGCTCTGCTTCTAACTTGGGCCCAAATTGTAAAATGGTCTTATCTATTGGCGATTTCGTTCCAATTCACATTCCAAGTAATATTCGGCATGCTAATTACATTGCCGGTTGCCAAATTGCATTATCTCTTATAGTTTCCGAGATATGGACTATCGATAATTTACACCTTAGGCTCTGCTTCTAACTTGGGCCCAAATTGTAAAATGGTCTTATCTATTGGCGATTTCGTTCCAATTCACATTCCAAGTAATATTCGGCATGCTAATTACATTGCCGGTTGCCAAATTGAATTATCTCTTATAGTTTCCGAGATATGGACTATCGATAATTTACACCTTAGGCTCTGCTTCTAACTTGGGCCCAAATTGTAAAATGGTCTTACCTATTGGCGATTTCGTTCCAATTCACATTCCAAGTAATATTCGGCATGCTAATTACATTGCCGGTTGCCAAATTGCATTATCTCTTATAGTTTCCGAGATATGGACTATCGATAATTTACACCTTAGGCTCTGCTTCTAACTTGGGCCCAAATTGTAAAATGGTCTTATCTATTGGCGATTTCGTTCCAATTCACATTCCAAGTAATATTCGGCATGCTAATTACATTGCCGGTTGCCAAATTGCATTATCTCTTATAGTTTCCGAGATATGGACTATCGATAATTTACACCTTAGGCTCTGCTTCTAACTTGGGCCCAAATTGTAAAATGGTCTTATCTATTGGCGATTTCGTCCCAATTCACATTCCAAGTGATATTCGGCATGCTAATTACATTGCCGGTTGCGAAATTGCATTATCTCTTATAGTTTATGAGATATGGACTATCAATAATTTACACCTTAGGCTCTGCTTCTAACTTGGGCCCAAATTGTAAAACGGTCTTATCTATTGGCGATATCGTTCCAATTCACATTCCAAGTAATATTCGGCATGCTAATTACATTGCCGGTTGCCAAATTGCATTATCTCTTATAGTTTCCGAGATATGGACTATCGATAATTTACACCTTAGGCTCTGCTTCTAACTTGGGCCCAAATTGTAAAATGGTCTTATCTATTGGCGATTTCGTTCCAATTCACATTCCAAGTAATATTCGGCATGCTAATTACATTGCCGGTTGCCAAATTGCATTATCTCTTATAGTTTCCGAGATATGGACTATCGATAATTTACACCTTAGGCTCTGCTTCTAACTTGGGCCCAAATTGTAAAATGGTCTTATCTATTGGCGATTTCGTTCTAATTCACATTCCAAGTAATATTCGGCATGCTAATTACATTGCCGGTTGCCAAATTGCATTATCTCTTATAGTTTCCGAGATATGGACTATCGATAATTTACACCTTAGGCTCTGCTTCTAACTTGGGCCCAAATTGTAAAATGGTCTTATCTATTGGCGATTTCGTTCCAATTCACATTCCAAGTAATATTCGGCATGCTAATTACATTGCCGGTTGCCAAATTGCATTATCTCTTATAGTTTCCGAGATATGGACTATCGATAATTTACACCTTAGGCTCTGCTTCTAACTTGGGCCCAAATTGTAAAATGGTCTTATCTATTGGCGATTTCGTTCCAATTCACACTCCAAGTAATATTCGGCATGCTAATTACATTGCCGGTTGCGAAATTGCATTATCTCTTATAGTTTCCGAGATATGGACTATCGATAAATTACACCTTAGGCTCTGCTTCTAACTTGGGCCCAAATTGTAAAATGGTCTTATCTATTGGCGATTTCGTTCCAATTCACATTCCAAGTAATATTCGGCATGCTAATTACATTGCCGGTTGCCAAATTGCATTATCTCTTATAGTTTCCGAGATATGGACTATCGATAATTTACACCTTAGGCTCTGCTTCTAACTTGGGCCCAAATTGTAAAATGGTCTTCTCTATTGGCGATTTCGTCCCAATTCACATTCCAAGTAATATTCGGCATGCTAATTACATTGCCGTTTGCGAAATTGCATTATCTCTTATAGTTTCAGAGATATGGACTATCGATAATTTACACCTTAGGCTCTGCTTCTAACTTGGGCCCAAATTGTAAAATGGTCTTATCTATTGGCGATTTCGTTCCAATTCACATTCCAAGTAATATTCGGCATGCTAATTGCATTGCCGGTTGCCAAATTGCATTATCTCTTATAGTTTCCGAGATATGGACTATCGATAATTTACACCTTAGGCTCTGCTTCTAACTTGGGCCCAAATTGTAAAATGGTCTTATCTATTGGCGATTTCGTTCCAATTCACATTCCAAGTAATATTCGGCATGCTAATTACATTGCCGGTTGCCAAATTGCATTATCTCTTATAGTTTCCGAGATATGGACTATCGATAATTTACACCTTAGGCTCTGCTTCTAACTTGGGCCCAAATTGTAAAATGGTCTTATCTATTGGCGATTTCGTCCCAATTCACATTCCAACTGATATTCGGCATGCTAATTACATTGCCGGTTGCGAAATTGCATTATCTCTTATAGTTTCCGAGATATGGATTATCAATAATTTACACCTTAGGCTCTGCTTCTAACTTGGGCCCAAATTGTAAAATGGTCTTATCTATTGGCGATTTCGTTCCAATTCACATTCCAAGTAATATTCGGCATGCTAATTACATTGCCGGTTGCGAAATTGCATTATCTCTTATAGTTTCCGAGATATGGACTATCGATAAATTACACCTTAGGCTCTGCTTCTAACTTGGGCCCAAATTGTAAAATGGTCTTATCTATTGGCGATTTCGTTCCAATTCACACTCCAAGTAATATTCGGCATGCTAATTACATTGCCGGTTGCGAAATTGCATTATCTCTTATAGTTTCCGAGATATGGACTATCGATAAATTACACCTTAGGCTCTGCTTCTAACTTGGGCCCAAATTGTAAAATGGTCTTATCTATTGGCGATTTCGTTCCAATTCACATTCCAAGTAATATTCGGCATGCTAATTACATTGCCGGTTGCCAAATTGCATTATCTCTTATAGTTTCCGAGATATGGACTATCGATAATTTACACCTTAGGCTCTGCTTCTAACTTGGGCCCAAATTGTAAAATGGTCTTCTCTATTGGCGATTTCGTCCCAATTCACATTCCAAGTAATATTCGGCATGCTAATTACATTGCCGTTTGCGAAATTGCATTATCTCTTATAGTTTCAGAGATATGGACTATCGATAATTTACACCTTAGGCTCTGCTTCTAACTTGGGCCCAAATTGTAAAATGGTCTTATCTATTGGCGATTTCGTTCCAATTCACATTCCAAGTAATATTCGGCATGCTAATTGCATTGCCGGTTGCCAAATTGCATTATCTCTTATAGTTTCCGAGATATGGACTATCGATAATTTACACCTTAGGCTCTGCTTCTAACTTGGGCCCAAATTGTAAAATGGTCTTATCTATTGGCGACTTCGTTCCAATTCACATTCCAAGTAATATTCGGCATGCTAATTACATTGCCGGTTGCCAAATTGCATTATCTCTTATAGTTTCCGAGATATGGACTATCGATAATTTACACCTTAGGCTCTGCTTCTAACTTGGGCCCAAATTGTAAAATGGTCTTATCTATTGGCGATTTCGTTCCAATTCACATTCCAAGTAATATTCGGCATGCTAATTACATTGCCGGTTGCCAAATTGCATTATCTCTTATAGTTTCCGAGATATGGACTATCGATAATTTACACCTTAGGCTCTGCTTCTAACTTGGGCCCAAATTGTAAAATGGTCTTCTCTATTGGCGATTTCGTCCCAATTCACATTCCAAGTAATATTCGGCATGCTAATTACATTGCCGTTTGCGAAATTGCATTATCTCTTATAGTTTCAGAGATATGGACTATCGATAATTTACACCTTAGGCTCTGCTTCTAACTTGGGCCCAAATTGTAAAATGGTCTTATCTATTGGCGATTTCGTTCCAATTCACATTCCAAGTAATATTCGGCATGCTAATTGCATTGCCGGTTGCCAAATTGCATTATCTCTTATAGTTTCCGAGATATGGACTATCGATAATTTACACCTTAGGCTCTGCTTCTAACTTGGGCCCAAATTGTAAAATGGTCTTATCTATTGGCGATTTCGTTCCAATTCACATTCCAAGTAATATTCGGCATGCTAATTACATTGCCGGTTGCCAAATTGCATTATCTCTTATAGTTTCCGAGATATGGACTATCGATAATTTACACCTTAGGCTCTGCTTCTAACTTGGGCCCAAATTGTAAAATGGTCTTATCTATTGGCGATTTCGTTCCAATTCACATTCCAAGTAATATTCGGCATGCTAATTACATTGCCGGTTGCCAAATTTCATTATCTCTTATAGTTTCCGAGATATGGACTATCGATAATTTACACCTTAGGCTCTGCTTCTAACTTGGGCCCAAATTGTAAAATGGTCTTATCTATTGGCGATTTCGTTCCAATTCACATTCCAAGTAATATTCGGCATGCTAATTGCATTGCCGGTTGCCAAATTGCATTATCTCTTATAGTTTCCGAGATATGGACTATCGATAATTTACACCTTAGGCTCTGCTTCTAACTTGGGCCCAAATTGTAAAATGGTCTTATCTATTGGCGATTTCGTCCCAATTCACATTCCAAGTGATATTCGGCATGCTAATTACATTGCCGGTTGCGAAATTGCATTATCTCTTATAGTTTCCGAGATATTGACTATCAATAATTTACACCTTAGGCTCTGCTTCTAACTTGGGCCCAAATTGTAAAATGGCCTTATCTATTGGCGATTTCGTTCCAATTCACATTCCAAGTAATATTCGGCATGCTAATTACATTGCCGGTTGCCAAATTGCATTATCTCTTATAGTTTATGAGATATGGACTATCGATAATTTACACCTTAGGCTGTGCTTCTAACTTGGGCCCAAATTGTAAAATGGTCTTATCTATTGGCGATTTCGTTCCAATTCACATTCCAAGTAATATTCGGCATGCTAATTACATTGCCGGTTGCCAAATTGCATTATCTCTTATAGTTTCCGAGATATGGACTATCGATAATTTACACCTTAGGCTCTGCTTCTAACTTGGGCCCAAATTGTAAAATGGTCTTATCTATTGGCGATTTCGTTCCAATTCACATTCCAAGTAATATTCGGCATGCTAATTACATTGCCGGTTGCCAAATTGCATTATCCCTTATAGTTTCCGAGATATGGACTATCGATAATTTACACCTTAGGCTCTGCTTCTAACTTGGGCCCAAATCGTAAAATGGTCTTATCTATTGGCGATTTCGTTCCAATTCACATTCCAAGTAATATTCGGCATGCTAATTACATTGCCGGTTGCCAAATTGCATTATCTCTTATAGTTTCCGAGATATGGACTATCGATAAATTACACCTTAGGCTCTGCTTCTAACTTGGGCCCAAATTGTAAAATGGTCTTATCTATTGGCGATTTCGTTCCAATTCTCATTCCAAGTAATATTCGGCATGCTAATTACATTGCCGGTTGCCAAATTGCATTATCTCTTATAGTTTCCGAGATATGGACTATCGATAATTTACACCTTAGACTCTGCTTCTAACTTGGGCCCAAATTGTAAAATGGTCTTATCTATTGGCGATTTCGTTCCAATTCACATTCCAAGTAATATTCGGCATGCTAATTACATTGCCGGTTGCCAAATTGCATTATCTCTTATAGTTTCCGAGATATGGACTATCGATAATTTACACCTTAGGCTCTGCTTCTAACTTGGGCCCAAATTGTAAAATGGTCTAATCTATTGGCAATTTCGTTCCAATTCACATTCCAAGTAATATTCGGCATGCTAATTACATTGCCGGTTGCCAAATTGCATTATCTCTTATAGTTTCCGAGATATGGACTATCAAAAATTTACACCTTAGGCTCTGCTTCTAACTTGGGCCCAAATTGTAAAATGGTCTTATCTATTGGCGATTTCGTTCCAATTCACACTCCAAGTAATATTCGGCATGCTAATTACATTGCCGGTAGCGAAATTGCATTATCTCTTATAGTTTCCGAGATATGGACTATCGATAATTTACACCTTAGGCTCTGCTTCTAACTTGGGCCCAAATTGTAAAATGGTCTTATCTATTGGCGATTTCGTCCCAATTCACATTCCAAGTGATATTCGGCATGCTAATTACATTGCCGGTTGCGAAATTGCATTATCTCTTATAGTTTCCGAGATATGGACTATCAATAATTTACACCTTAGGCTCTGCTTCTAACTTGGGCCCAAATTGTAAAATGGTCTTATCTATTGGCGATTTCGTTCCAATTCACATTCCAAGTAATATTCGGCATGCTAATTACATTGCCGGTTGCCAAATTGCATTATCTCTTATAGTTGCCGAGATATGGACTATCGATAATTTACACCTTAGGCTCTGCTTCTAACTTGGGCCCAAATTGTAAAATGGTCTTATCTATTGGCGATTTCGTTCCAATTCACATTCCAAGTAATATTCGGCATGCTAATTACATTGCCGGTTGCCAAATTGAATTATCTCTTATAGTTTCCGAGATATTGACTATCGATAATTTACACCTTAGGCTCTGCTTCTAACTTGGGCCCAAATAGTAAAATGGTCTTACCTATTGGCGATTTCGTTCCAATTCACATTCCAAGTAATATTCGGCATGCTAATTACATTGCCGGTTGCCAAATTGCATTATCTCTTATAGTTTCCGAGATATGGACTATCGATAATTTACACCTTAGGCTCTGCTTCTAACTTGGGCCCAAATTGTAAAATGGTCTTATCTATTGGCGATTTCGTTCCAATTCACATTCCAAGTAATATTCGGCATGCTAATTACATTGCCGGTTGCGAAATTGCATTATCTCTTATAGTTTCCGAGATATGGACTATCAATAATTTACACCTTAGGCTCTGCTTCTAACTTGGGCCCAAATTGTAAAATGGTCTTATCTATTGACGATTTCGTTCCAATTCACATTCCAAGTAATATTCGGCATGCTAATTACATTGCCGGTTGCCAAATTGCATTATCTCTTATAGTTTCCGAGATATGGACTATCGATAATTTACAACTTAGGCTCTGCTTCTAACTTGGGCCCAAATTGTAAAATGGTCTTATCTATTGGCGATTTCGTTCCAATTCACATTCCAAGTAATATTCGGCATGCTAATTACATTGCCGGTTGCCAAATTGCATTATCTCTTATAGTTTCCGAGATATGGACTATCGATAATTTACACCTAAGGCTCTGCTTCTAACTTGGGCCCAAATTGTAAAATGGTCTTATCTATTGGCGATTTCGTTCCAATTCACACTCCAAGTAATATTCGGCATGCTAATTACATTGCCGGTTGCGAAATTGCATTATCTCTTATAGTTTCCGAGATATGGACTATCGATAATTTACACCTTAGGCTCTGCTTCTAACTTGTGCCCAAATTGTAAAATGGTCTTATCTATTGGCGATTTCGTTCCAATTCACATTCCAAGTAATATTCGGCATGCTAATTACATGCCGGTTGCGAAATTGCATTATCTCTTATAGATTCCGAGATATGGACTATCAATAATTTACACCTTAGGCTCTGCTTCTAACTTGGGCCCAAATTGTAAAATGGTCTTATCTATTGACGATTTCGTTCCAATTCACATTCCAAGTAATATTCGGCATGCTAATTACATTGCCGGTTGCCAAATTGCATTATCTCTTATAGTTTCCGAGATATGGACTATCGATAATTTACACCTTAGGCTCTGCTTCTAACTTGGGCCCCAAATTGTAAAATGGTCTTATCTATTGGCGATTTCGTTCCAATTCACAATCCAAGTAATATTCGGCATGCTAATTACATTGCCGGTTGCCAAATTGCATTATCTCTTATAGTTTCCGAGATATGGACTATCGATAATTTACACCTTAGGCTCTGCTTCTAACTTGGGCCCAAATTGTAAAATGGTCTTATCTATTGGCGATTTCGTTCCAATTCACATTCCAAGTAATATTCGGCATGCTAATTACATTGCCGGTTGCCAAATTGCATTATCTCTTATAGTTTCCGAGATATGGACTATCGATAATTTACACCTAAGGCTCTGCTTCTAACTTGGGCCCAAATTGTAAAATGGTCTTATCTATTGGCGATTTCGTTCCAATTCACACTTCCAAGTAATATTCGGCATGCTAATTACATTGCCGGTTGCGAAATTGCATTATCTCTTATAGTTTCCGAGATATGGACTATCGATAATTTACACCTTAGGCTCTGCTTCTAACTTGTGCCCAAAATTGTAAAATGGTCTTATCTATTGGCGATTTCGTTCCAATTCACATTCCAAGTAATATTCGGCATGCTAATTACATTGCCGGTTGCCAAATTGCATTATCTCTTATAGTTTCCGAGATATGGACTATCGATAATTTACACCTTAGGCTCTGCTTCTAACTTGGGCCCAAATTGTAAAATGGTCTTCTCTATTGGCGATTTCGTCCCAATTCACATTCCAAGTAATATTCGGCATGCTAATTACATTGCCGTGTTGCGAAATTGCATTATCTCTTATAGTTTCAGAGATATGGACTATCGATAATTTACACCTTAGGCTCTGCTTCTAACTTGGGGCCCAAATTGTAAAATGGTCTTATCTATTGGCGATTTCGTTCCAATTCACATTCCAAGTAATATTCGGCATGCTAATTACATTGCCGGTTGCCAAATTGCATTAACTCTTATAGTTTCCGAGATATGGACTATCGATAATTTACACCTTAGGCTCTGCTTCTAACTTGGGCCCAAATTGTAAAATGGTCTTATCTATTGGCGATTTCGTTCCAATTCAACATTCCAAGTAATATTCGGCATGCTAATTACATTGCCGGTTGCCAAATTGCATTAACTCTTATAGTTTCCGAGATATGGACTATCGATAATTTACACCTTAGGCTCTGCTTCTAACTTGGGCCCAAATTGTAAAATGGTCTTATCTATTGGCGATTTCGTTCCAATTCACATTCCAAGTAATATTCGGCATGCTAATTACATTGCCGGTTGCCAAATTGCATTAACTCTTATAGTTTCCGAGATATGGACTAATCGATAATTTACACCTTAGGCTCTGCTTCTAACTTGGGCCCAAATTGTAAAATGGTCTTATCTATTGGCGATTTCGTTCCAATTCACATTCCAAGTAATATTCGGCATGCTAATTACATTGCCGGTTGCCAAATTGCATTATCTCTTATAGTTTCCGAGATATGGACTATCGATAATTTACACCTTAGGCTCTGCTTCTAACTTGGGCCCAAATTGTAAAATGGTCTTATCTATTGGCGATTTCGTTCCAATTCACATTCCAAGTAATATTCGGCATGCTAATTACATTGCCGGTTGCCA